>NW_019384520.1:622102-651576 GCF_000671375.1 Centruroides sculpturatus
CCAGTGCCGGCCCGAGGCAAGTTTTAGGATGGAGCGAGATCCTATTATGGCGCCCCCTTGGTCAGTAGCGTAGCGAACATAACTGGCGCTCGGGGCACGACATTTTATTGGCGCCCCCTCCAGAAACACATATAGTTTGTCTTGGAGACCATTTGGGCGCCCCTCTGCGAGTGGCGCCCGCTACGCCACTGCCCTTGGTTGCCCCAAATTTGTACCCTTTAATTTTCTTTACCACTGAGGCGTTCCCTAGGACTTAGCGCCTGGAGCGGCTGCTCCTTTCGCCCTATGGTAGGGTTGGCTCTGGAGAAAAGACCATCTTAGTAACGTTAACGGAAAGTTTTAAAAAATCCAATGTACAGTTGTTGTTTATAAGATGAAAGAATCTGAAAAGTTAAACTGTAGATGAAATTAAAATATTAAACATTTTTTAAATTTCAAACATTGGTAGTTTAGTCGTAAACTAAAATTTTCCGTATTTAGTTACGAGTGTAGATTTAAATATTACATTTTTAGAAAATTTAATTAAATAACAATTGATTTTCTATTATTAATTTGTTTTCTGGTTGAATTGTTACTCCTCGTATAGACAGAATTCTAAATTTGTGGATTCAACCACCTTCACAGGTAGCCTACAGCGGGTACCGAAAAGGAATCCACTAACATTACATCGCTCTATTGATTATTAAACACTTATGGAAATTTTATACGTTATGAGAAAGAACGGATCGGTCTGCGATGGCATCTTGAAAAGTGAAGACGGAAGAGAATTCCCGATACATCGATTAATTATGGTGACTTGCAGTCCTTATTTTGAAGCTTTGTATAACAGCCCCATCAACATTCAACGAAGAACAGAGATAATTATTCCAAATATATCTGCAGACATGTTAGACAAGATTATTGACTTCGCTTATATGCCAAGCAATTTTCATCAAACTGTCAATTTTCAGAATGTTTTCCAACTAATTAAAGTTGCTAATAAATTTCTGATAAGTAAATTAGTAGATATATGTTGTATATTTCTTATTGATCATATAAACGATCAAAATTGTATATTAATATGGAAATGTGCCAAGCAGTATAATTACCAGGATATGGAAGCGAAAGCTCTCAAGTATCTGATGATTAATTTTACCAATATACTGAAAGAACGAAGATACTTGGAAATTTCTTTAGATGAAATAATAACGATTTTAAAGAAGGAAGAATTGAATGTAAAACATGAAGAATTTGTTTGGGAAGGTATTTTAATATGGATCGATCACGACCCGGATAATCGTTCCAAGTATATAAACCAATTAATGCGTTGCGTTCGATTTGGTCTCATAAATCCGGAGTACTTCATCGCAAAAGTTAAAAATAACAAATATGTTAAATTTGAAGACAGAAACTGTCGTCGAATAATCATTGAAGCCATCAGATGTTTGTTCGATTTGAAAATTGGGCATGGAAGTAAAAGTAAGCTTCAGCTTCAAAAACCGAGATTGCCTCGTGAAGTACTCTTTGTAATTGGTGGTTGGGATGGAGATATTCCTATAAACCTCATGGAATCTTACGATATCAAAACGGATTCTTGGATACTAGTAATATTAGAATTTTGATTTTATATACAATAATATATATATGCGTGTAATATAAACTGTATATTGTAGCTTTCAATAAATGATTCTACTGGACCCAGGGCATATCACAGATGCGCCGTCATGGATAACTATATATATATTATTGGTGGATACGATGGAGTAGATTTCTTCAATACGTGCCGGTGTTTTGATATATTGACATCGGAATGGAGAGAGATTGCACCAATGTATTCACATAGGTAATTATCACTTAACGAGCAATTATTTATTGTGACATCGTCACAATGCGGGCTGCAATTTTCACTCATATCTTTAATTTATTTTATTTAAAGTATATGCTCTCCATCTCAAATTAGTCGTGTCTTGCCCCTGTACATCATACTTTTTCTTTAACAATAGAGTGGTGCCAGTCACCTATGTAACACCTTTCAGGGAGAAATTTTTGAATTGAAATGGCATGACTTCCAGTTTGCATCGGAATTTTCTATACAGTTAATCGGGGCCTCCTGTCCCCAAGGTAGTCATATCCTATCTCGTCTTTCATCTATCTAACTCCGTTCTCGAGATTAAGGAAAAACAGACAGACAGATGACGGTGGGAAATAATAGGTCTACAGTTTTCTTTTTTCAAATTGCAGCCCAATTTTAGTTATTTCGAATTTTTAATGGTAAATACAAGATAGAAAAATATTTATTTTAGATGTTATGTCAGCGTAGCCACTGTAGGTAGACACATATATGCCTTAGGTGGATTTAACGGACGAGTGAGACTTAGATCTGCAGAAAGATATAACTGTGATACAAATCAAGTCAGTGGAAATTTTGTTGGCATTTTAATGTATACATAGTAAATAGTCCTAAGTAGTAATATTAATTTTTTAGTGGACGATGATCGCATCGATGAATAATGAAAGAAGTGATGCCAGTGCTACCGAATTAAGCGGAAGCGTGTATATTGTTGGTGGCTTTAATGGGAACGAGTTTCTAAGTTCTGCAGAATTCTATAATCCTGACACAAATCAATGGACTAATATATCTTCCATGAAAACACGCAGATGTGGTGTTTGTTGCATCAACTACAACGGATATCTTTATGTTTTTGGAGGATTCAATGGCATTTCTCGCCTGTGTAGTGGAGAAGTATATAATCCCTATACCCAAAAGTGGTATATTCTTGAAGATATGAGCACAGCCAGAAGCAATTTTGCAGTGGTGGTAAGTACAATAGACAACTCATCCTATTCCTAGTATAAATTTTTATAAAGCTATCGTTTCTCATTAAGGTTTTAGAAGATTTGATTTTTGTTATGGGAGGTTTTAATGGAATTACTACAGTATCTAGCGTGGAATGCTATGACGTGAAAAAAGAACAATGGATTCAAGCCAAAGAGATGCATATGAACAGATCAGCACTGGATGCGTGTGTGGTTAAAGATATTCCAAATATTGAAAATTATATTCCACCTAGAAATGAAAGTTTTATTGGAAAAAAATCAAATTTACACTTTTCAGATTTTTCGCAAGAATATTTTTAATCAACACATAATAATAAACAACAGTTATAATTTTTCTAAATTTTGCGAATAATTTTGAATTATGAAAAATAAATATGTTTTAAAACAAATATAGTCCAAATGTTTTATTTTTTTTTTCAAATAATGAGATGTTTCGTAAAGGCTCTTTAAAATAAAATCTAAATTACATCGGATTACTCATAATGTAGACTTGGCCGAAACCATAATGAGCTTGCTAAAAGGCTCTTTTAGTGTCTACGGATAGAAAGAATTAAAAAAGAAAGAAGATAACAAGAGCACAACACATTTATAGACAGGGCCGGCCGTACCGTAAGGGCAAACTGGGCATTTATCTATGGCTACAAATGGCAAGGGCGGCAAATTTTCATAAATTTATACAAAGTTTTCAGGCGTATTATTTTTTAAAATATTTTAAAATTTTTATTTATATTAATAAAAGTTGAATATTAATCGACGGAGGAAGGTATGGTACTTCTAATTGGAATATTATATGGTTATAGAGTAAATATTATATAAAGACAACACAGCAGCTCTCTGCCCTGGATAATGGTAAGATGACCATTTGAAATTTATTTTGCTTATCGCTACTCGCTTTCTCTTTGTTTCTCTATTGTCTAGAGCAGTGTTTTTCAACCTGTGGGTTGTGACCCTCAGGGGGTCGCAAAGCCTTACACGGGGGTCGCGGATAAAAGAAAAAGATAAGTGTTTGTAGGTCATATCAATATTATTATTTTTATTGTAGGTCACTACAATCAACATTTTTATTGTAGGTCACTACAATAAAAAAAACTACAATTTCAGTGAGAAGGCTGTACCTGTTTATTGGTTTTTCGATCGATATTTAAGTCTCAACAGAAAGAAAATTAAATACGTAGTTTTTAAAATCACTGATATAGTTTTAATATGGCCCTGGGGGTCTCCAGAATTTTTTAACTTCTAAAGGGGTCGCGTATTCAAAAAGGTTGAAAAACATTAGTCTAGAGCTCTAGACGGTTTTTTAAATCGCGATGTCTTCACTTTTAAACGTAGAATTTCTTTTCTATTATGATGTTAAATCTTACAAATCTTAGTGTTAAAATATTATTGTACTATTGTAATTGTTTTACTTTTAATTAAACTATTTGGACATTACATTTTTTTTTGTTTTTTGTTTTGTGTTTTATTCCGTGTTGTTGCTTTTGTGTTTTAGCTTTTGTTGGTTCTGTTTGTTTGTAGTGGAGAGAAGTAATCCTTTGCTGTATATGCATATTAGCAGAATGACATTGTTATTAATCCAAAAATGCTCAATGTTAATATTTTGATAAATATTTAATCTTTAAACAGTTAATATGAAGCTTAATAAGTTTTATTAAATATGAAACTTTATATACAATCGTAAAAATTCCATGTACAAATTTAATTATTAGAGTAATTATAATTTTGGTCTGAACACACATCGACTGCAAGGTGGGTTTGGTTAAAGTTCAACGTGGAAATGGTTTCCTCTCGTAGTGCATTATTCTGTGATGAAATATTTTACTAGTAGAACACCGGTCGAAACATTACAAGTTGCCATTACCAGTTATAGTCGTTTAAACAACAGCGTAACACAGTCTTTTATTAAACACGAGAACACTGTTTATGTTTCGTTGTCACTTTGGCTACGATAGACGTCACTGTCGATGTTCTATGTACTTTAACCGAAGTGGAGGAAGGAATCTCGAAAGGTGTCGAAGTATCCGTCCGTAAATTCGGACGGAAAGTCCAGTCGATTAAATAGCCGGGTGAAAGGTCAATTCCGAGTGAAAGTGTCACATTCGGTGGAAAGTCGAAATCCGCACAAGACCTCGGCAGAGAAAAGATTGTTTTCCAGCAGCCAAACAATCTTTTCCACCAAGGCCTTTTACGCTCGACGGATTTTTTCCACCATTTCTTCGGACTCCTTTCTGTCAAGTCTCGTCTCAGGTGACCAGTCTCGACTTCCATTCCGGAACTTCGGGGTTCGCTGCTCCAAATAATGGACGAGAGAGGAGGCGCTGTCGTCCGGAGTTAAGACGACTGCCCTTTTGACGTCGGGTGTATGCGACTCTTCCTCCGCATCTTTCGGAAGCACCCGAATCACACGAGGTAATGACCAGGCGCAATCTTCGGCCTCGGCATGGCCCGAGGTGTGTCACTTCTTCAATTCTTTGAAATTTTCCATTATGCAAAGAAAAAGAGCGACTGCTGTGAAAATAGAACTTGCATTAATTAAGAAATATTCCTATTCTAATCTGAATTGCAAATTTCTAATTCAAAAATGATTGTTTTAATTCCTTTTACAAAAGAATATTATAATAAAATCTCTATTTATTATATATAATAATTTTAATCTTTTCGACGTTTTTTAGTGTTCGATATCTAAATCTTTTACTCGTCCTCACAGACACGAGCTGCTATAATCAATTCACGTAGAGTTAGGATATGCTTGAACACTATGGGATATCCATAAATTATGTCTGCATTTTTCTTGAAATTTTTACGTTCCCTCCTTCTCTGGTCACAGTTTTACGAAGTTTCTGTAACCCCTCTCCTCTTCGGACGTTCAACAAAGCCCTTATGACATTATGAATGATAGATACCATAATAGAAACGATGTTCAAAAATATACAACAATTTTTGAAATACATATAATGAAAGGCATAAACTGCATAAAATATAATGTTTTGTAAAATTTAATGTAATGGTTAAGACAAGTCGGACAAGGGGAAGAAGAGCTCAACCTCTCCCCTCTACTCCCCTTTGTTCGACTTTGTCTGACTTGTCTTAACTTTAATAATTAGAATTATTATTACAGACAAATGATCTACAGTTAGACGCCATCTTGGTTGATTGAAAATACCGAAAAAATATAGTTTCAATTGCAATAATTAAATATTTAAATAAGACATTTTACATTGAATATCAAATAAAACTTTTCTAAAACAATAAAATAATAAACACAATTTATATATATATTTTTTCCTTTTTTTATTTTTTATGGATTGTTTCGCCTCTTCGTAACATCCAAGATGGCAGCCCCCTTGCTGTCCGTATATCGACGTGGAAATGTCGAAGAAAAGCTTGCAGAAAGCGAAAACGAAATTATGGAGAATTATAAAGAAAGAATTCGCTGAGAAAAACATAATTTTGAATCCAAATTATCTATGGATTGCAGCAATCATTTTAATTTTAGCAGAAATTATAGTGAATGTTATCATCATCACTAAGGTTCCTTGTAAGTTCCTTGAGCATCTTCATTGCATACTATATATATATATATATAAATAGTATATATGCTTTTTTATTTAAATATATATATATATGCTTTTTTTTATTTAAATATAATAGCTGTCATGTTTAGACAATTTTAAATAGGCATAAGACAGGACCTACATACTTAAAAACTGTACTTAATAACTTTAAGCTTATTTAATAAGCTTAAATTATTTATATAAGACTTTATTATCAGTTGAATGCTGATCCAGTCTCCATATTCCAATTTTCAACAGTAAAATAATTTGATATAATAAACAGTAGCAGACTTTACTTGTTATTAAATCAGTTTTTTATTACCACTTTTTATTCTTTTATTTCATACAGTGGGAATAAAAATAATTTGTCCTTTGTATTAGATTATTTCACTGTTGAAAATTGAGCAAAGTAGAAACTTTAGATCAGCATTCAACTGACAATAAAAAAGTCATATAAAAATAACATTAAATTTATCCTGGAGAAGATTTTTTTTTCATTTAGGTACAAGAAAAAATTATATCATTTTATTTTAAATAATTTGATAAATATTTTGTTTTTGTCTCGCTAGGTACTATTTTACAATATTTAAATATGAAAAGTAAAATATTTGGTAGTTATTATGTTGTAATCTTAAATACATTTATCACAAAAATAATCATATTTTATTTAAAATGGTATTAAAATAAATTTGTGGAGCATTTTTAGTTTTGTAGTGTAATGTGAAAATTGTAATGGTAACAATAAACTTGATATTATTTGATGTAGACACAAAAAGTTAACATAAATATAAATTACAACTGAAGATTTTATTTAAAAAATGACGTTTTTATTCCAGTTGATTTACAACTAGTGAATTATTTTTAAGTTTAAGGGATTAATATTAAAAGATATAGTTAAAAATAGCTTTAATAAATGCTATATATTTTTAAAGAATCAAAAATTAGAAGAATCTTTGTTTGCTATTNAAAGGATAAATAATTTTATTATATTAAAGAGTTAAATGTGTGGTTTCTTTATTTATTTGAAAATGTACTGAGGAATTTTCCAGTACTTAAAGCAGTTTCTAAATGCAATTTATAAAACATTTCTTATAAATTTGTTGTTATAAATATGGTAAATTACAAAATAAAAAAGAAAAAAAAATGTTGTATATTCTGAAGAATACACTTTGCATTAATGCATTGAAAGCTGTAATAATAGAATGAATAAAGTTCATTCATTACATGTGTATCAAATTATTAAACTTTTATACAATTAGCAAACCTTTAAATTACTGATATTTACTATGCTTAAGTGAGAGTGCTTCAGAATGTAGATAGATTGCAGAGAGGAAAAAACATTTAAGCATTATGAAAACTAATGGTTTATTAAAAATACATTTGATTATAGGAAAAAATTTTTTATCTGTTAAAACAATTTTAGAATACATTGTCTAATACAGTATCTAAATTGAAAAGATGTTTTAATATATTTGTTGCAGTGAAGAAAAGGTTCACTTAATGCCCATAGGATGGAGCAAGTAAAGAAATTGCTCTCTGAGTGGCAGATCTCTCATTTTTTGATTCTGTCCTGTGGGCATTAACAGGAACTTTCTACAGGCAACCTCCACAATGTGGCAATCATTATTGAAGGATGGGCTCTGTGGAACAGACCACTCCCTGTGAAAACTCCAGGGAATGCTCATCTGGATTCAATCCTGGGTCTCCCAGAGATGTAGGTTAAGCCTTAACCCTAGGCAGGAGTGAGCAACATTTGTAATTGTGTGTGCCAAAATTGCTAAATCTATGATACAAAAATATTCTGTTGTGCCAAGAAGTGGTCCCTATATTACATCACTTAACTCCAGGAGGAGAGGACTAAATGTTGATAATGGTTGATGATGGGGGTGGTTGCGTGAAGATGGTGTCATCACTACCACACCTTTCTATTTTAGTAGCTGTCTTACATTTGAAGATTTAACAAAAGAACTGCAAAATATTTGGTTTGACATAAAAAGGAGCACATTTCTCAGCTGAACGAAAGTGCCATTTAATTACCATGCCAGTCTGCTTGAAGCATACAGAAAACATGCACAAAACTGACTCGATCATTTCTTTTGTAAAGCCAAAATAACAAAACTGGAAGAATTGGCAATTTTTTTTTTTTTTGGTTCTCTTAATGTTGAGTTTTTGTCAAAGGATGACAAGTGAGATGTAAATAGGATTAACAACTTCCTTATGAGGCACATTGTCCATCTATTTAGTCAGCACTTAGAAAGAGGACTTGCAGGTGCTATTAATTAATACATTAAATTATTATTACATAACTATAAAATAAAGATGTATAAAAAACATTTTTAATCATAGGCTTCCTGAAAACAAAATGCTCATATTGAAGTGTAAAATTTACCATGCTTCAGCAAGAAATCTGAGCATTCCAAAATCAGTAGTGCCTGATCACTTGCAGCAAAGCAACCAGCATACTCTAATGGTGCGACTATGCAGACGCAAATTTAGTAGCGAGCGAGAGGTTGCGAGTGATATAGTTCTCGCAAAGGGAAACCATGCACAAGCAAGAAGCAAGAAATCTCACTGGTGAGAGCGAATTTCTGGTTCTCGCATATATCTGACAGGATTTCTCACATCTCACCAGTTCACAGCCATTAAAAACACCAAGTTCACAGCCATTAAAAAAACCAAGTTCAGCAGCCATAAAATAAAAATTGATAAGTAATGTTTATTTACACCCAGAAATTGGGATAAGTATCTTCCTGATCATAGGAATTGAAATATTATACAGGCTATATTTTTTATCTTGAGACAATGAAATAACTTAATTGGATCTCATTATTTTGGAAAAAGCTATAGACAAAAATTGTAGGGTGTCGAGGGGCCAATCAATTGGTGATCTCAGATGTAACCTTGACATTGACCTTCAAGGTCATTTGGAGGTCAAGTCTGTTTTTTTCAATGGGAGCACATATTTTTGACCCTGGCAATGGAAAGAGCAGAAAATTTCACAACTGAATGTACTTTTGACCTAGGTCAAAGGTCAAAAGTACATTCAATATTATTTTAAGGTTAAAATTATAAGCTTTTTCTAATGGGAAACCATACTTTTCATTAGTGGAATAGGCATTGAGGTAAAAGTTACATTTACATGGAAATAACGAGAAATTTCACAATCAGCCATGACCTTGAGTACCCCAAATTTGACCTCTGAAGATCATCTCAAGTGTGATAATTGTAAGTGCAGCTCAATAAATGCATTAAAGTGGAAGGGCATCATTTTGAACATTTGTTATAAAATTTTCCCCCAAACCAGCATCTCAATGGTAAGAAGTAAAGTGACTCACCGAAAACAAGCACCATGATAGTGAGAGGCCAGGAGACTCACTGAAAATAAGCACCTCAAAGGGAGCAGAAAACTACTACATCCACATCGTTACTCCTTGGTAGTGCTAAAAGTAGTGAATGCTTTTAAAGTTCAAAGTAATCAGGTTATGAAAAAAATGTAACTTTGACCTCCCTGCCTATTCCAGTAATAAAAAGTATGGTTTCCTATCAGAAAAAGCTTATAATTTTAACCTTAAAATAATCTTGACTTTTGACCTAGACAATAAGGTCAAAGGTACATTTTCGGTTGTGAAATTTCTTGCTCTTTCCGTTTCCAGGGTCAAAAATATGTTCCCATTGAAGAAAACAGACTTGACCTCCAAATGACCTTGAAGGTCGCAGTCACCAATTGATTGGCCCCTTGACACCCTACAATTTTTGTCTATAGCTTTTTCCAATATAACGAGATCCAATTAAGTTATTTCATTGTCTTAAGATAAAAAATACACCCTGTATATACAAAATGGAATGAAATAGTGGAAGATACTCAATTAGATGGTAAGTTTCTGTTTAGTAATGTAATAAGTGTAAGAACACCGATTGGGGGGGGAGATTTTATTCCCTACAGTTGGGATAGCTCTAAGGTCTACGCGTATGTGGGTGGTGGTTTTAAGAGGCAGCAAAAGACAAGTGTTTCACAGAGAAACCATTTATTCTGGTCGAAAATGCTTACATATTTTTTTGGCAAAGGTTTTTGGCAAAGGACAACCCAAAAGTTCAGAACTTTTTGGGTTGTCTTCAGAGTCAATCTGGTCCTATGCTGGAGGGACCTCATGGCTGCATTGTGTGAAAAGTTCGAGATCTGAAGTGACAACACACGAAAAATGAAAGGAAGTATGACAGCTGGAGGCAAACGAACACAACAGGTAGTCTAGGTGGAAGCCTCTTTTGTCCTTGGAATCGGTGTTTTTATAAGTTTTTCGAGATTGACTTGTTGCTAATTGGACAGACTTTTCCTCATCGCTTTCTAATTGGTCTTCCACCTGTCTCCAGGTATAAATGGAGCTTCATATAGTTCGTGGGAAAGGTCAGCTGGAGATGGTTTATTTGACATCATCTTTTAGACTGATTGCATTTAATCGTTGACTATGACACCTACACTCATTTTGATATTTTGCTAGTTTCATTTTGCTTTCTAAACTGCATCTTAACTTTTAAATTTTCTTTTTCTATATCTAAAATTTTGTTTTTCTGTCTACTCTTGATGAGTGTCAAAGTCTGGTGTCGCCAGTTCGACACATATAATTTGTTTTCTTGATGGTTTAACTTAACAAATTTTTACATATCTTTCTTTTTTTGGGGGCTATTTCTGGGGCCTCACACAAGTTTATTTTATACCAGAAACACTGGCGCACAAAAAAAATAGATTATACACACTACGGAATCTTTATTCTCTGTTTAATATATGCTTAGAATTTTTATTACTTCGTTATATCATGTAATTGGATATACCATACTTTTCTTTGTCTCTGGACATGTGCAATATAACAAGAAGCTCTTGTAATTAATGTCGAAATATAAAATTGATAATTTATTTATGAGTTTAATTTATTAACAACTACTGTATAATTTGTTTTCATGTTTGCAGTATCCAGATGCAAGAAGTTGTGGAAGAATCTCTGTGATCAGTTCAGAGCTATCCACAACAGCTTGCCAAGAAGTGGATGTTCTATTCACAATTACAGTTTTTAGCTGATATGGTAGAATCTAAAGAGTAAGAATCTTTACATTAATATTTTAAAATAATGATAGAAAACTACAAATAAAATAAAATTTATTTAAGGTACAATTAGAACATTTCATAGTGATAATTAAACACACTCAGCAAAGAGGACAGTTGTCTACCACTATATGGTCTCATAAAATCTGAGCAGAGTTGAAATGCTTCATCTCCTATCAACACATGTAGTGCTAAAGTATTTGAATTGGGCAGAATACTTGAACTTGGTATCCCCAATGTTCCATTTTTCAAATTTCTGCCTATGCTGATGCCTTCAGAACTCTCCATCAGAAAATGAGCCGTATGCACCAAAATCAACAGCCAAGAATTTGCAATGTGCATTAGCAATGCTTAACAATACAATGGAGTTAGTTCCCTGGGAGATATTGAAACAAATTAAAATTCTTGAATTTTATATATCAAATTTCAAAATGAATTTCAAATTTTTCAAAATGAATTTCAAATTTCTTGACATGGCTGAGCATTAGTAATTTTATCATAATTTTTAACAAGCTTTTAAAATAGTATAAAGGTTAATAGAACACAATTCCTTGATTGAAATTATTAATGTCTTCATTTGTACATTACAATTGTCTTTAAAAACTTTATCCATCAGAAATTGTTTTTCTAAATCATAAATAACTGATATAAAATGCATTATCTGTTTACTCTATAATATAAATATATTCATTATGAGAAACTGATGTTTTAAAATAAGATTAGAAAAGCAATGCAATCTTTTAATCATTTATATGAAGTTATCCATTCATGCATAGTTTAACTTTTATTTTATTAAGCTTATTGTAAAATATGCTGTAAATACTGTATTTTTTAAAAATGAAAATGTAATGTTGAGTTAGTAATTTAAAATTTTCAAAATTAATCAGAAAAAAATTTTCTGTAGAACCATTTGCTGCAAAATCGTGACACTCTTTGAATATGTTATATGAAGATATGGATGATATTGAGAAATATTTTCAGGTAATATGATTTTATATTCAGCAGTAGCTACGTTTCAATTCATTATTCTAATTTTAATTTACATTAATTTGTTAGTAGAAAAAACAATTTATTTGTGAATATTGATCAAGTTACATTTCATACTTTTAAAATATTTAAAAGTATGAAATTTAAATTTCATACTTTTAAAGACTTTTAAATTTAGGAATAATTTTGTCTGACGAAGATATTCAACTCTAGGCTTTTATTTTATTNTTATTTAAAGTATTCTTTCAAAGAAAGTGAAATATAGTTTAATTAAAGTATAATACTGGCTATGAATTGTATTTTGGACCATGCAAAACATCTAAATTTTTTCTATAATTTAATTTCAAAAACACAAGTTGTAAAATACACAGCAATATAATTATTAACTTTAATATAATTATAAATATAAACTGTATTCAGGTGTTTATAAGATTTATTTTAAGGCAGATGCATGTAATTTTTTTCTTCGTTTATCACAAGATTGTCAAGCACATATAAGAAAACAAAGAAAATAATCAAACTTCAATTACTTCCTTTTTTCTTCTCTGATTATATTTAATGATGTTAGTATGATTGTTAGAAAAAGTACTTTCATCTGCCGTCTTAAATCCATGTTTAAGACATAATATCGATTATTTGTGTATACAATTAAAATTTCATGTTTAGAAGTAGATTACAAAACTCAAACTATTTGAAATGCAGAAAAACACTGACAACTAGATTTGTTTGTTATTTATCTATTTACTTTAAATTTAATTCAAATTACAATCAATAGTAAGGATCATGGAGCCAATGGATAAAGCCCCTGAATTTGAATTAAATTTCCAAATTGTTGAAGATAAAAAAAGAATTGTCAAATAATAAATAAAAACAGTCATCATGATAGTTTGGATTAGTTGTCTAATAATTCTGACAATTTAGAAGTTTTAATAATATTTGCCTACCAATTCAGTATGTTGTTTTTATTAAGTTATAACTATTAATCAATATTAATGTAATTAGATTAGATGAAAGTTGAAATAAATTAATTTTTAACATATATTCAATTTTTGTTCTATAAGTGCAATGTAGCATAATAACAATCACATGGCACAATTCATTTTATTTCACTTTTCAATTAAAAGTGAAATAAAATGAATTGTGCCAAGTGATTGTTATTACGCTACATTGCGCTTATAGAACAAATATAAAAAATATGACACGGTTTCAAAACATGGTAGAATATATTCAATTTTTTATATAAAAAAAATATGCTAAAAATTATACAGTATGCATAATATATTACTAAAACTATTATAAAGCTTATTAACTATAGTCCATATTCTCGCTGTGTGTTTTACAATTTTACAAAATAATATAAAAATATTTTTTGTTATTAAAATTTATAATTTTTTGCATCATCAATGAAAAGTATCTTAACTGAAACATTTTAAGTTTTTTTTTATACTGTTTGTTATAAAAAGTGTACAGTTTTACAGGTTACATTTATGATTAAATATATAATTGAAACAAATGAAATGCAGAGCATATGCTAGATGTACTTAAGCTTTCATCAGCTTTATTCCTTTTTCCTTCTTCAGATGAAACATAAGCTAGGAGACAATATTTTGTTATCACATTTTACTTTTCATTTGAAGAAAGTAAGCTACTGTAGGTGTCTTTACTTATATATAAATTTACTACCATCTTTTTTGAGTTGGATTCATAGCTGTTGTTAAAACATGTTTATTGTAGAATATTACTGTATTACAATAAAATAATAATTTATGTTTGCAATATTGTTTTAATTAAAATAGTGATTTTTATTTGAAAGCTACAATATCATTTTCACAGGATACTTGTAATAA
This sequence comes from Centruroides sculpturatus, assembly GCF_000671375.1. Lineage (NCBI taxonomy): Eukaryota > Metazoa > Arthropoda > Arachnida > Scorpiones > Buthidae > Centruroides > Centruroides sculpturatus. Next base: position 636,400 of record NW_019384520.1, read on the forward strand.
TTTTAAATATAATTTAAAGAATTGTAGTCCTGATAAAATGAGAAAAATATTCTAGTATTTCAAATAATATCTGTCCGATATATTTAAATTTATATTCATTTACGTACCATATATATTTCATGATGATTTGAGATCTGAATGTCTTTATGCTGTATAAAATGTAAACATATATATGTTGAGGTACATTTATTAATAATTATTATTGTAACCTGTAAAATACTTTTTTATGTGATTTACATTCCAGCATTGTGCATATTTTATTCTTTCTTCAGACTTGGTGAAGTTTAATTTGAATTTATATTGTCCAAATATGTATATTTGTAAGTTATTGTGTGTAAAGTTGTTGTATAATAAATTACTAATATAACTAACAAATGTAATTTTTCACCATATATAAAAGTTTTTTAAGACCATTATCATCAAAAAAGTTTATTGATAAAGATATATAAATATTTTCTATTAAACAATATATTTGTATTTAAAGTGTGCTTTTTTTCTTCTCTTATACAAAATGTTAAATTGTATTTTGTTATAAATGTTAATTCTTTCAATATTGTCAATACATACCATAATAAGGCTTTCGAAAATGTCATTAAAACTTTATTTTTTACTTGCTAAATGATTATAATATGTTGTCCTGTTTATAATAATTTAAAATGAATGAAGACAATTTTTCTATAAGTTTATTTGAATTAAATTGAAATGTAAAAAATAAATTTATGTGAAATGCCAAAATTATATGTATTTATTTTCATTGATGTAAAATAGTATACTTTATCCATATTTTCTTTGAGTTATCTTAATAATAATGTGCATTTTACATCTTCGGAATTGCAGTAATTAGAATTTATATAATGTAATTTGTTTGTATAGTTTTTTTATATTGTCATTATTTATGTAATCTCACATGATTTAAATTATAAATTTGAATATGGTATTTTGGTTTTTTCTTATTATTGATAAAAAAAATTTAAAGTTTTCTATTTAAATATAAACATTGTTATTATGAATATAGTAATAGTAATTTTTAATAGCTTCCTTTTTGAATCCTTATACTTAAATACATTTGGTTTGAAAGGATAAATAATTTTATTATATTAAAGAGTTAAATGTGTGGTTTCTTTATTTATTTGAAAATGTACTGAGGAATTTTCCAGTACTTAAAGCAGTTTCTAAATGCAATTTATAAAACATTTCTTATAAATTTGTTGTTATAAATATGGTAAATTACAAAATAAAAAAGAAAAAAAAATGTTGTATATTCTGAAGAATACACTTTGCATTAATGCATTGAAAGCTGTAATAATAGAATGAATAAAGTTCATTCATTACATGTGTATCAAATTATTAAACTTTTATACAATTAGCAAACCTTTAAATTACTGATATTTACTATGCTTAAGTGAGAGTGCTTCAGAATGTAGATAGATTGCAGAGAGGAAAAAACATTTAAGCATTATGAAAACTAATGGTTTATTAAAAATACATTTGATTATAGGAAAAAATTTTTTATCTGTTAAAACAATTTTAGAATACATTGTCTAATACAGTATCTAAATTGAAAAGATGTTTTAATATATTTGTTGCAGTGAAGAAAAGGTTCACTTAATGCCCATAGGATGGAGCAAGTAAAGAAATTGCTCTCTGAGTGGCAGATCTCTCATTTTTTGATTCTGTCCTGTGGGCATTAACAGGAACTTTCTACAGGCAACCTCCACAATGTGGCAATCATTATTGAAGGATGGGCTCTGTGGAACAGACCACTCCCTGTGAAAACTCCAGGGAATGCTCATCTGGATTCAATCCTGGGTCTCCCAGAGATGTAGGTTAAGCCTTAACCCTAGGCAGGAGTGAGCAACATTTGTAATTGTGTGTGCCAAAATTGCTAAATCTATGATACAAAAATATTCTGTTGTGCCAAGAAGTGGTCCCTATATTACATCACTTAACTCCAGGAGGAGAGGACTAAATGTTGATAATGGTTGATGATGGGGGTGGTTGCGTGAAGATGGTGTCATCACTACCACACCTTTCTATTTTAGTAGCTGTCTTACATTTGAAGATTTAACAAAAGAACTGCAAAATATTTGGTTTGACATAAAAAGGAGCACATTTCTCAGCTGAACGAAAGTGCCATTTAATTACCATGCCAGTCTGCTTGAAGCATACAGAAAACATGCACAAAACTGACTCGATCATTTCTTTTGTAAAGCCAAAATAACAAAACTGGAAGAATTGGCAATTTTTTTTTTTTTTGGTTCTCTTAATGTTGAGTTTTTGTCAAAGGATGACAAGTGAGATGTAAATAGGATTAACAACTTCCTTATGAGGCACATTGTCCATCTATTTAGTCAGCACTTAGAAAGAGGACTTGCAGGTGCTATTAATTAATACATTAAATTATTATTACATAACTATAAAATAAAGATGTATAAAAAACATTTTTAATCATAGGCTTCCTGAAAACAAAATGCTCATATTGAAGTGTAAAATTTACCATGCTTCAGCAAGAAATCTGAGCATTCCAAAATCAGTAGTGCCTGATCACTTGCAGCAAAGCAACCAGCATACTCTAATGGTGCGACTATGCAGANTTTATGCTTACCATGTGTAAGATTTGTTAAAAGTTCTTTGAGTAGATTTTATTTATACTCATCCTATTATTGTGAATTAAAGAGATATATATTTTGCCAAGGAAACAATAATATTATATATGTTTTCATTAGAATGAGAGAGATTATATTTTTAAAAATCAATTTTAATAATTTCTTAAATGTTTACTTGAGAATTTTATTAAAACTACATTTTTAAGTATACAAAACATAACTCTTATTGTGTAAATTACATTTTATGTTAAAGAAAGAAACCATGACCTAGATAGACAAAATGTTTTATTTGGCAAGAACTTAATGTTTCTGGGCTTGGTTCTTATCCAGATTCAAATTTGTTTTTTCTGTTTGAATCTTAATTTTTTTCTTTGAATGTATTTTAATTTTATTTTCATATTTAACTGTTTAAAAACACATCATAAACTCAAATCATAATAGTAACGATAATTTTAAAATGAATACCATAGTTACAATAGTTAAAAATTACTTTGTTATCAACAAAAAAAGCAAAGTGAAACTAGTGAAAATAAAAATTAACATTTTCAAATTAATGCTGATTGAAATAATAATTGTATTTTTATCAAATTTTTCACAAATTTCTATAAATTATTTAAATTATTTTACTGTAACAAATTATAATAAGTAATTTATTATAAATAAGTAAAATAAAGTAATATAGTAATTCGCATATGTTATTTTAAAAATACTATAATACATATTTATGCTTTCTTAAAATATGTTTTACCAGCACAATTTGATATGAAGAAGAAATTACATAAAAGAACCAATTAGTAAATCTAGGAAAAAACATGTATTTAAATGTTATATGAAATGTAGAAAAAATGATTATACAGAATATAATCAGAATATGTTTTTGTTGTTATATATATGCACATATAACAACAAAAACAGCCTGACTAATTAGCTAGCTAGCTAAGAATAAGATATACTCATAGTTATCTATTGTACATTAATTGTCTGTCACATACTTTTAACCTGCTCTCAGTACAACAAAACCACAGAATACTATCTAAAGTAATAAACTTTTCCAGTTGAAGATAGTGTTGCAAATGCTACCAGATGACAATGACCAAATCCAACAGGTCATCTATCTACAAAGCAAAAAACCTATACTCAATACCATAAATAGTTAAAGATTAACATAATACAGTAGAGCGTCCTTTATCCGAAGGTCGGTTATCCGAAATGTCGGTTATCCGAAGGAATTTAAATTTAAATTTTCGCCAGTGCTGTGGCGCTGTAATCTTTGGCTATGTCTTCGGCTACTCAAATATTTTACGTTTTTGATACTAAATTAACTTCTGAAGTATAATTTTTTATTGTTTTTATATTTTTCAATATATTTATTTTGTTTGTACAAAATAAAAAAATAATTTTTAACGATACAATAGTCTTCGTTAGGCTTAACATCGACGAAAATTCAACGCGAAGCGACACGCAACGGAGAAAATTTTCAACACAGGATAAATTAATATATTTTTTCATACATAATTGGTTATCCGAAAAATAAGTTATCTGAACAACCCCAGTCCCCAATTGATTCGGATAAACGACGCTCTACTGTACTTCTGTCATGCATTGGTAGTCTTTGGTCTAAGAAGGCTCTTGTACCAAAAAACCACAAATAACAGTAATAACTAAGCTTGAATTTTAATTTACCGATTTAAATGCTGAGTTTTCACTTTATAAATAGACTAGAAATTAATTAACAAAACAAAATAATTTGTGTTAAGGTAGGCAGTTAGATTGCCATCTTGTTACAAGTTTAAGAATTGTGTTAATTTAGAATTTAATTTAATAATTTAGGATATTCTAGAAGAAAAAAATTAATCTGGAGTGAGACTTGAGCTTAAAAATTATTTTGTTTCATTAATTACAAACTATTCTATAGTCTGAAAATATAACATTTAAATATTTGATTATAGAACAGAACAATAGAAAAAAAATGCCCATCATTTAATTGTTTTAATGGATTGGAATGCTTTTTTTTTGTACCTAGCATATAGCTTCTCTTAGATATTATATTGTGGAAAAATAAACAAGAAACAACTAGCTTTAATATTATCAAGCTTCTATATTTGTTTCTAATCTGACAACTTTCACATTCTTTGGATAATGTTTTCAATTGGATACCAAGAGACTTTTTTTATTAAATAAGCATTTTGGACAGTTTTAATATTTAATTAATAAAGTAGAACAGCTAAAAAAGTCTCTTGTGTCCAATTGAAAACATTCCACAAAAGGTGTGATAAGTCCTCAGATTAGAAACAAATATAGAAACTTGATAACATTAAATTTCTGCAGAATGACAAGAAGCAAATTTTTAAATGACTAGCAGGATATGGCATAATAAATAATGGCATAATAAATAATTCAACTGGAATTAATACTTTAAATATATAAGTTGCAAGTATTTTATATATTTTAAAACAGTTAAATGTAAATGAGCAACTATTTATTGTGCCATTGTTACAATGCTGGGCTGCAATTTTTAATTTATTTAATTTAAAATATATAATCTCTACCTCAAATTAATACTGAAGTGTCTTGCTCCGTACATCATACTTTTTCTTTAATATAGAGTTATGTCAGTCATCTACTACCGGCTTTCAGGGAAAATGCTTTGAATTGAAATAACATGATTTCCAGTTTGCATTGGAAGTTTGTATATAGTTAATTGGGACATCCTGCCCCTGAGGTTTCTATATTTGGTCTTGGATTTCATCTATCTAATTCCATTCTCAAGATTATGAAAAGATGGATGGATGACAGTGAGAATTTATAGGTCTACAATTTTTTCAAATTGCAGCCCAATTACAGTCTTATTTAAAATAAAACAATTAACATGAAATCATAAATAAAAATATTCAAAATATTAATGAACAGAAAATTAAAGTTTATATTTGATTATTAAAAATAACTAACAAACACATAAAATAAAACAAATGAAACATAGTTACATAATTATAGCTTTGACAGCAGTTTTCAGTAGATTTTTTTCCTACATATTATATTTATTTTAATTGATAAAACTGAATATATTAAATATATATAATTCTATAATATAAATAAATACTTTCAGATACAGAAATTGATTGGAAAGCATACATGCAGGAAGTTGAAGGTGTAATTAATGGAACTTTTGATTATACAAAGTTAAAAGGAGATACAGGTCCTTTAGTGTAAGTTGAAATTATTGATTTGACATTTGCTCTTATTTCAAAAAACAAATTTTGATTATTTTAATTATTATAATTTAGATATCCTGCAGGATTTGTTGCCATATTTACAATATTTTATTACTTCACTGAATATGGAAGAGAAATTTTAACTGCTCAATACCTGTATATGTTTCTTTATTTATTAACAGTGATTATGGTATTCAGAATTTATATTAAAAATAAAAAGGTATGTCATTATAATCATTTATTTCTAATATTCTAAAAATTCTTTATAAAATATTTTTTGACAAAAGATGATAATTTAATAAAATATTTATTATAGATTCCACCGTATGCACTAATTTTTATGTGTTGTACTTCTTATCGCATTCATTCAATCTATGTCCTTAGACTGTTTAATGATCCTATAGCCATGTTGCTGTTATATGCTGCAGTGAATTGTTTTATAGCTAATAAATGGTCTTTAGGTTGCACGTTTTACAGGTAAATTTGATAAAATTTTTTTTAAATTTAGAAATTAAATTCAAAATTTAATTTTCATTTATTGCAATTCTTTAAGTCTGGCTGTATCAGTGAAAATGAATATTCTTCTTTTTGCACCTGGGTTATTAATTTTATTGTTGAGAACAAATGGCGTGCATGGAACAATATGGAATCTTCTTCTATGTGCTTTTATACAGGTAAGATTTAATTTTAAGACATTTCTGCATTATTGATTTGGAATATGAATAACAGAAAAAATTAATTACCAAAAACAAAATTTTTGAACATTAAAGTTTGATAGTAAAAAATTAACAACAATTTGCATAACTTTCCTGACGTAAAACATTACAAGTAAGATATTTTAGCACAAAATTAAAATTGTCTGTGGTGCCATCTGTTATGAGATTTTGTTTAAAAAATAATGTTTATATTATTAATTATAAAATGGCAAAAAGCTTAATTTTCAGGGTAGGGATGAGTTTTATAAAAAATTGTAATTGATAATAACAAATAAAATTTTTATTAAGTCCAACCCCACTTGAGATATGACACATTACTGCCATCTGTCGTCTCATTCCGCTGACCTTTAATCACCAAAATTTAATAGCATCAATGTTTCTTATATATAACTTATCATGCCAAATTTTGTTTCTTAATCTTTACCCCATCTTGAGATATTAAGTGAAATAGATGCAAATACACACACATGTCCATAGAATTTTTTCCTGTTTTTTTTTTTTTTTTTACTTATTTTGGTTCAGGTTGTCTCAAACAAAAAACATGAAAGGCCAAATTTGACACAATTCCAATACTTTCTTGTGTTATATACATAACAAGCTGGGAAAGTAAAAATGTGTTTTTAAATTTTTAAAATTTTGAAAATCTCCATGTTTTGAGAACCCATAGACCCAAAAAGTCAAAAAAGGGAAAAATTCTGTTTGTGTATGTGTATATATATATTGTAATCTATTTCATTTAACATCTCAGGATAGGGTAAAGATTAAGAAATAAAATATGGCATGGTAGCTTGTATATAACAGTCATTGATAATATTAAATTTTGGTGGTTAAAGGTCAAGTGGGTATGGAGATAAAGATGCATCGTGTCATAACTTGAGACTTATTGAAAACTTTACTCATTAGTACCGTTTACAATTTTTCTATAAAGCTCTTCACTACCTTCAAAATGAAACTTTTTGCCATTTTATAAAAATCAGCAACGAGATGCTTAACTTTCCTGGCAACATTTGGTGGTGCCATCTGTTATGATATTTTATTTTTAAAAAATTTTTATATTTTTGACTATTATAAGATGGCAAAAACGTTTAATTTTGAACTTAGGAATGGGTTTTATAAAAAACTGTAAATGATAATAATGAATAAAATTGTTATTAAGTCTGATCCTACTGGAGATACACCCCACCCTTCCCACTCTCTTGATCTTTAATCACCAAAATTTAATAGCATCAATCCCCTAATAAATAAACTTCCCTACAAAATTTCAGAAATTTTTGACAAAAAGCACAGGAGTTATTAAGTTTCAAAGATGAACAAAATCATGCTCCACACATACAGAAAATCCCCAAATGTTTTTGCATTTCTTGATGTTTAAAGGTCTCTTGAGTCTAAAAATTAAAAATCCAGTCATTTTTTGACCAATTGCCATACTTTCCCTATGTTAAATATAACAGCTGGAAAAGTAATAATTAATAATGCAAAAAGATATAACAAAATTTATAACAGATGATGCCATACACAATTTGATTTATTATAATTAATAATATAAGATAATTAATTAGAAGACAGTCTATCCAGAAATGGGAACTGGGAATTTATTATTTCTGAAAATACATAAATTGTAATTCAAGTATAGTAGAGCATCGATTATCTGAATATCGATCAACTGAAATGTCAATTAACTGAAAGCTTTCTAGTTGGCAAATTTAAATTTTTGCTGGTTCACTGCAATCTTTGGCTATGTCTTGGGCTACTCCAATATTATTTTTGTTGGTGTGCATGTTTTAGCTGGAAGCACTGGTGCGACCATGAGAAGGTACTTAAGGACGTGCCAGGATTTGTACGAATTTCAACATGGAATAGGTTAATATATTTTTTTGTACATAATCAGTTAGCCGAAAAATCAATTTTCCGAACAACCCCAGTCCCCAATTGATTTCGATAATCGATGCTCTACTGTATTTCAAAACACAATTTTTATAATACAGCAATAATTATTTATATGTCATTATAATCATTTATTTCTAATATTCTAAAAATTCTTTATAAAATATTTTTTGACAAAAGATGATAATTTAATAAAATATTTATTATAGATTCCACCGTATGCACTAATTTTTATGTGTTGTACTTCTTATCGCATTCATTCAATCTATGTCCTTAGACTGTTTAATGATCCTATAGCCATGTTGCTGTTATATGCTGCAGTGAATTGTTTTATAGCTAATAAATGGTCTTTAGGTTGCACGTTTTACAGGTAAATTTGATAAAATTTTTTTTAAATTTAGAAATTAAATTCAAAATTTAATTTTCATTTATTGCAATTCTTTAAGTCTGGCTGTATCAGTGAAAATGAATATTCTTCTTTTTGCACCTGGGTTATTAATTTTATTGTTGAGAACAAATGGCGTGCATGGAACAATATGGAATCTTCTTCTATGTGCTTTTATACAGGTAAGATTTAATTTTAAGACATTTCTGCATTATTGATTTGGAATATGAATAACAGAAAAAATTAATTACCAAAAACAAAATTTTTGAACATTAAAGTTTGATAGTAAAAAATTAACAACAATTTGCATAACTTTCCTGACGTAAAACATTACAAGTAAGATATTTTAGCACAAAATTAAAATTGTCTGTGGTGCCATCTGTTATGAGATTTTGTTTAAAAAATAATGTTTATATTATTAATTATAAAATGGCAAAAAGCTTAATTTTCAGGGTAGGGATGAGTTTTATAAAAAATTGTAATTGATAATAACAAATAAAATTTTTATTAAGTCCAACCCCACTTGAGATATGACACATTACTGCCATCTGTCGTCTCATTCCGCTGACCTTTAATCACCAAAATTTAATAGCATCAATGTTTCTTATATATAACTTATCATGCCAAATTTTGTTTCTTAATCTTTACCCCATCTTGAGATATTAAGTGAAATAGATGCAAATACACACACATGTCCATAGAATTTTTTCCTGTTTTTTTTTTTTTTTTTACTTATTTTGGTTCAGGTTGTCTCAAACAAAAAACATGAAAGGCCAAATTTGACACAATTCCAATACTTTCTTGTGTTATATACATAACAAGCTGGGAAAGTAAAAATGTGTTTTTAAATTTTTAAAATTTTGAAAATCTCCATGTTTTGAGAACCCATAGACCCAAAAAGTCAAAAAAGGGAAAAATTCTGTTTGTGTATGTGTATATATATATTGTAATCTATTTCATTTAACATCTCAGGATAGGGTAAAGATTAAGAAATAAAATATGGCATGGTAGCTTGTATATAACAGTCATTGATAATATTAAATTTTGGTGGTTAAAGGTCAAGTGGGTATGGAGATAAAGATGCATCGTGTCATAACTTGAGACTTATTGAAAACTTTACTCATTAGTACCGTTTACAATTTTTCTATAAAGCTCTTCACTACCTTCAAAATGAAACTTTTTGCCATTTTATAAAAATCAGCAACGAGATGCTTAACTTTCCTGGCAACATTTGGTGGTGCCATCTGTTATGATATTTTATTTTTAAAAAATTTTTATATTTTTGACTATTATAAGATGGCAAAAACGTTTAATTTTGAACTTAGGAATGGGTTTTATAAAAAACTGTAAATGATAATAATGAATAAAATTGTTATTAAGTCTGATCCTACTGGAGATACACCCCACCCTTCCCACTCTCTTGATCTTTAATCACCAAAATTTAATAGCATCAATCCCCTAATAAATAAACTTCCCTACAAAATTTCAGAAATTTTTGACAAAAAGCACAGGAGTTATTAAGTTTCAAAGATGAACAAAATCATGCTCCACACATACAGAAAATCCCCAAATGTTTTTGCATTTCTTGATGTTTAAAGGTCTCTTGAGTCTAAAAATTAAAAATCCAGTCATTTTTTGACCAATTGCCATACTTTCCCTATGTTAAATATAACAGCTGGAAAAGTAATAATTAATAATGCAAAAAGATATAACAAAATTTATAACAGATGATGCCATACACAATTTGATTTATTATAATTAATAATATAAGATAATTAATTAGAAGACAGTCTATCCAGAAATGGGAACTGGGAATTTATTATTTCTGAAAATACATAAATTGTAATTCAAGTATAGTAGAGCATCGATTATCTGAATATCGATCAACTGAAATGTCAATTAACTGAAAGCTTTCTAGTTGGCAAATTTAAATTTTTGCTGGTTCACTGCAATCTTTGGCTATGTCTTGGGCTACTCCAATATTATTTTTGTTGGTGTGCATGTTTTAGCTGGAAGCACTGGTGCGACCATGAGAAGGTACTTAAGGACGTGCCAGGATTTGTACGAATTTCAACATGNAAAAAATGCTTTTAACTATTTTCAGGAACAGACAAAATGCTGGGACCTCTTTCGATACTACTTCCGCAGACTTTCGGCGTTTTTCTGTTGCCTGAAGTCAAAAAACTAATATTATTGACAACGGAAGTGGATTATTTTCTTAGAATAGTTTAGTTCTTAACTATTTATTATTTTTTGCATCAAAAAATGTTTACTTATAAGTTATTTATTTTTTATTCTTATATTTATGGTAACTGTTAAATATTTATCTTTGCTTTACTGAGATGTTTCCTAGCATTTGTATTTTAAGAAATGTGAATTTTATTCCTGTTTAAATGAAATGTTTTGAAATGTGAATTTTATTCCTGAATTATCTTTTTTGCTATTTAATTTTTTCCTCTTATTTATTTTTTATTCTTACATTTATGGTAACTGTTAAATATTTATCTTTGCTTTACTGAGATGTTTCCTAGCATTTGTATTTTAAACAATTTATATTTTATAACCTGAAAATTATTACTTAAGATGACTGAAAACATTTGTTTCCTTATAAATAATTACTGCTGGATTATAAAGGTTTTTATTTTTAATTATTGACATTGTTAAATCCAATTTGTTTGGTTTTTGTTTATATTGCATTTAAATTTTTTTCAAAATGATAACTTTTTCATAATATTAAAATAATACATTTACAGTAATATACTTGCATAACTCTAGCATTACATAAATGTATTGGTAGAACACAGGATTTCACTGAATTTAACTTGAATGTCACTGTTCTAATCTATAAAGAATTAATAAATACCTGTATAAAAAATAAAATGTTGCAAATTTGTTGATCTCTTAATTTTTGTTAAGATTATTATATGATCTATTTTTTGTTATATTTTATGTAACAGTACTTTTGCATACTTAATAGAAAAACTAGTTTAAATGTAAACAGAAATTTATGATAACTTTTTCTATATTGCAGTTCTACAAGATAATTGTTGTACAAGAAAATATTAAAGTAAATAAATATCTCAAAAATATTTTAAAAAATTCTAAGAATTAATAATAATTGAAGTTATTCCAATTAGTAAAAACATTTTATTTATAACAAGCACATTCAAATTATATGATAAAATAAACTGCTAGATTTGAATATTTTATCTAATCATGAAATGTAAATAAAAACATTTCATATATATCATTATGCATTACATCATAAAGCAAAGTCTGTAGATGCTTATCCCTATTATAAATTGGCATTTTTACAAACAAAACTAACTGTTTTGAGTAAAAATAGTAATATTGGATGCTATAAAAAGTAAATTGAAGTTTTATGTAATTATAATATTTTTTGCTGAATTTTTACTTTTATCAACATTAGATTAAATAATTAAATGAAAATAATATGAAGGTAACATGATATACAAACAGTTTTTTTCATAATTTTGAGGTAACTAGTTGTTACAAAAGTAAATATTCAATGTTAATTACTTTCTTTGCAAGATAAGAAACTTTAAAAAAGCACAAAAGTTCTGATAATTGGTCTGAATAGTTTAATATTATTAATAAAGCTGATGAAAGAGAATTTATAGGATGATGCCATCTGATAAAGAATTTAACAATTAGATAAATTATATTTATAAATTTTGGAAAAAAATTGTTTAGAGAAGAGCTCAAACCTGCAACTCTCTTCTTTAAGAGATGCATTGTTATTCATATCAAGTTAAACTTTTTCTAGACTACAGAATCCAAATATTTTTGAAGAATATAATTCGTATAGTATAATTGATAATATATGATATGCAGGGGATGTTTGAATCCTATTTTGAAGTGTTCTGTTTTGGATTTTCTAAATTAATAATTACATAATTTTGGATTATGATACTGATAGTTTATTCACATGATTAGTAAATAGATCTATAAGAACAATACCTTGACTTTCACCCCCCCTCTGCATTATGTATGATGGTGTACTTTTTGCAACTGCTTCTCTTCCTTAAACTCTATATGTAATTAATGGATAGCTCCTAAGATAGGTCAAATTGTACTCTCAGTTAATAAAATAAATGTTGCAATCACTTAAAACTGTACAATGCTACTTTGAACAACAAATATATTAATGCATTTAATATAATGCTAAGTGAAAATTAAAGCATTCTAATTCGTAATTATCTGTTTTATAAACATAGGAACATTGAATTATTAAAATTTGAATTATAATTGTTAAATTTTCTTGTTACAGATAATATTAGGACTTCCTTTTTTGTTAACTAATCCATTTGGATATATATTAGGAGCATTCAATTTAGGAAGAGTGTTTTTATATGAATGGACTGTAAATTGGAGGTTTTTACCTGAAAACATTTTTCTTAATAAATATTTTCATATATCATTATTACTGATGCACATAATAGTAGTTATACTATTCTGTTATAAATGGATTAAGTAAGTATTGTGCTTGTTAGTTTTTTTTTATTAATATAATAGATGTTTTTTTATTATAAATTTAAATACAAGCTTCAGATTTGTAATTTCAGATATAATGACATTAATTTGTGGTCTAAAACGAAAAATGAAACTGCACTATCAGTAGATCGTATCCTTATAAATATATTTTAAATCTGTTTTTATCTTGTTGTACAGAACTACTGTTACTACAATATTAATACAGGGTGTCCACCATGAACATGACACATTTGAAAGTGTTGTAAAAATATCTACTGCTCAGGAAGGATGTAGAGTAATGCATCAGTATGAGTAATGATGTAGAGTAATGCATCAGGAAGGATGCATCAGATGAGAGTAAGATGAGAGGATGCATCAGATGAGAGTAGAGATGTAGAGTAATGCATCAGGAAGGATGTAGAGTAATGCATCAGAGTAATGCATTTTATGATGAAAAACTCAAAAAGTTTTATTAAGAAAATCAGTGAACCTCTACATGAGCTCCTTTTGTTGCACGTAGAACATCGAGTCTATACTCCATTTCCTGCCAGGTTCTTTCGAGCATCTCGGGCATGAGGGCAGCAACAGCATCGTGAATGTGCACACAAAGATGTTGAAGGTCATGAATTTTGACACTGGTGTAAACCTTGTTCTTGACAAATCCCCAAAAGAAAAAGTCTAAGTCCAATTCAACAATTGGGAAACTGTGCCCGGATTGCCACCGCCGTGTGATATTAACACGGTTCCCTTCACCAAGAAGTATTGTTTTCATAACTTGAGAGTGTTCTTCGAGGGTGGCACCTTGCCAAACGTGATGAAAGTTCTGTTGCGCTTAAATCATGGAATTTGTTTCAGCATACCACCACACAGCTTGTGCCCACTCTTGTGGAGAAGCCATTTTGTGTTTGATTACTACCACACCACCTACAGTCACTTTGGTGGATTTTCAAAATTACCTATACAACTTCCACAGTTTCTCCACCTAATGGAATGCACAACATCTGATTACTGCCTTGCACTTTGATATGGCAGTCAAAACAAATGTGTTAGGTTCATGGTGGACACCCTATATTATTAGAATTAGAAAGTTTTTATGAATAGTATAGAATTCAAAGGATCTTACTTGATTTTTTAAAAATCTATACATTTAATCATTTGATAATTTTTAATTGATATTAGATAATTAAATATAAAAATCAATTGTTTCCATTTTTCAGTTTTTAAGAGTAGATGTATTTGATTAGGAAATAAGAATATGTACTATAAATAGCTTAATTTTGTGAGAGAAACCTTACCAAAAATATGTGTACTGTTATTTCTTATAAAAATGTCTTTTTAACAAAAAAATTTCTATAGAAAAGTAATTAAAACAATATATTTTTTAACCGTAATTGTACTATTCATTAGTACACGGAAAACTGCTAGTTTTCCATTCGTTTCTGACTTTTGGAGGCTTAATAAGTCCCGAGTCCGTAGACTGGTATAAAAAATTTAAAAAAGGTAAACAGGTTAACAAGGAAAATATACTTTTATTTTTATATAAATATATACTTCACCCCAAATGCATTTCGCCTGTCAAGGCCTCTTCAGTAGGGTTTCTGACGACTAGAGTGTACAATAGGAACAGCAGAAGGTATCTCAGACGACACATTTTTTTCCGTCGTAGACACAGAAGAAGACACATCTTTCTCACTGATACCATCGCGTTTACAATCTTTAAGAAACACAAACTCTTCCCAGCATTCCGCTGGTATCACCCCATTATTCAAATTCATTACATTACTTTGCATAATTATCGCGAAATGTTCTTTAAATTTTCTTTTTACAATATTTTTCTCTTTATGTATTATTTTTACATTATTAATATCTAATTGACAGTT
>NW_019384520.1:652094-666367 GCF_000671375.1 Centruroides sculpturatus
TATATATATAAAAATATTCTAAAAAGAATCGATGGAGTCAGATAATCTATTTTTTTATTATTATTACCGTACTGTACTAATCTTTAGTACACGGAAAACTACTAGTTTTCCATTCGTTTCTGACCTTTGGAGGCTTAATAAGTCCCGAGTCCGTAGACTGGTATAAAAAATTAAAAAAGGTAAACAGGTTAACAAGGAAAATATACTTTTATTTTTATATAAATATATACTTCACCCCAAATTAAAATATAAAAATAATAATAATAAATTTATATAAAAATAAAAGTATATTTTCCTTGTTAACCTGTTTACCTTTTTTAAATTTTTTATACCAGTCTACGGACTCGGGACTTATTAAGCCTCCAAAAGTCAGAAACGAATGGAAAACTAGCAGTTTTTCGTGTACTAATGAATAGTACAATTATGGTTAAAAAATAGATTATCTCACTCCATCGATTCTTTTTAGAATATTTTTATTGATATATAAAACAATATATTTGAATGAGAATCTGAGTAGGATAAGAAATAATATAAAGATATGATGATAACAGTATTTACTACTAAAAGTAATGTAGATTTTAATAAGCAAATAACATACAAATGCATTTAGTGTCTGACTTCCATAAGCCTCAATTAGATAATTTCAAACTTGTGTAAAGTTTTTTGGTACAATTGCAAAGGTACTTTCTGTATAATTTTATAATGTGATGTTTCTAGGGATTTTTAGATTCAAACCCCACTCCCATGACACCAATTTGTGAGCCGCCGGGTAGGTCGGGAAGTCCTCTCCTTCCGGCCACTGGTCGGTGACCTACTTTCTTGTCAACGATGGTGTTTCGTTCCGTTACGTGTTACGTGAGTGGAGGAGAGTCAGAGGGGTTGATGATAAGATGTTAGCAAAGTCGAGTAACGACACCATTTAAAAAACAAAACAAGAGTTTATTAACCTAACTAACTAAATAAAATCTTATAAAACTCCTTAGACTTCGCGGATGAGAGAGAGAGTTTACAATAATAAGCATTCATACCTCTTTGCATATATTAGTGGGATATTTTCCCGTAATGTCGTCCAAATGGATTCTGATCGGTGACACAAGTATAGGTCGGCGATGAAAGTGTAGGTCTACGATGGGAGTGTAGGGCTGCGATGGAGAAGGCGATGTCTGACTTCGATGTTCGGCGATTCCCTTGATGAGGGGAAGGTGTCGGGCTTTTATACCTTTTTCTGTGGGAAAATTAGTCAGGTGATCAATTGTTTTAGCAGGTGTGGGGTTAAAGATGGCGATAGAATGACAACAATATGACGAATTTTGCCTGTAATTGTAAACAATACATGGTTTGATCATGAGAATGTTTATAATAAGCTAGAAAAAGTTATAACTTTCTCATGCGCTTCATATTTTGTTTCTGCAGGTGCAAATTCCTCTAGTTAAAGTAATTTTTATTTAAAATTTTAAGGAATTAAATGATTTTATTACATTATATAAACTTCGAATTTCACAATAATAATGTGATCAATCAGCCAATTAAAATAATAATCTTATATTAAAATAATTTTTGTATGCTACTTAACTATTTCATTGCCAGAAAAAACTTTTAAATTTTATGATTTTATGATATAACTTTTTCGTTTTTCTTCTAGTGTTGTTATATGATTTTTAAAATTATGGTATATCAATGATGTAGTAGCAATGTTTTGTTAATCATTTCCAAATAATGTAAAATTTAATTTATGGAAAAAGTCCTGAAAAGTATCTGTTATATAGGTCAGGAATAAGTTGTAATAACCTATTCCTTATAAATCTTACTGTATAAATTGGAAGTGTAATTAAGGAAAGCAATTAAATTTTTTCACAGATTAGCCATTCAGTTAATACACAGATATTTGATCTTATTAAAATTAGCTATTTTATTAAAAAACATGTAGACTATATGTTAAAGCTTAGAGATGAAGAATGTGTAATCTTTTGTGCTTTCTAATGGCAGTCTGATAGAATATAAAATAGTATAATATAGAAATTAGTTATTGTAGCTGTTTCTTTATTTTTTAAGATAAATTAACTACAGAAATGTTTTCTGTTTTTTCCAATTTTTTCTATTTATTTATGTTTATATTTTTATTTTTTATATGTATATTTTTTGTCTATGTATGCTAAATGTAGACACTTATGTAATCTGCAATATAATATGTATCCTTATGAGATCCCTCTAAAACAGGATAACCTTCTGATTAAAAAATATTTCTCATCTCTGTCATAGCTGATATAATTAGAAATTTTAGTATATTACTAAAAATGTAGATTTAAACACTATTCATAACATTTTAGTATGCATTAAATGAGTTAAATTAAACAATTATATAAAATGTACTTCATATTGAATATTGAAAGTCAAAAATATTTAACAAAAAACAATTATTTCAAGTCAAGGAATTAAATCAAATATTTTTAATAACTATCTTTTAATAGAAGAGTATTCTTTATTTTGTGTAAAACAGAAATAAATATTAGCATATTAGTATTTATGTACAATGTATAAAATATTACATATACATTTTGAATATCAAATTTTAATGATAGTAATTTTAAATGATTGGAAATTGCATAAAAATTATCAAAGATTTTTAATTTTTCATCAAGAAAACTAAATTTTTGAAATGTGTCTTAACATCTTGATTTAGAAATTTTATGGCCTTTATTTATATCAAATTTTATTGGAATAGCATTTAGTCGCTCTCTTCATTATCAATTTTATGTCTGGTATTTCCATACTTTACCATACTTGTTATGGTCTACAACATTATTGCCTGTGTCCAAGTAAGTATTAATAAATACGCATACTTCTAATATTAAAATTCTATGATAAAAATATCTAACTATAAATAAATTTAATTTAAATAGTATTAAGTTCATTTTCATTATATGTAAGAATGTTTAATAAATTGTTAATAGATTCTTATTAAAATATTAATAGATAAATTGTTAATTGTTTAATAGATTTTTATTAAAATATTCTCAAATTAACTTTGTATATAATTTTTATTATTTCAGATTATGTATTTTAGGTGCTATTGAATTAGCCTGGAACACTTATCCATCTACAGACTTTAGCAGTTTACTTCTACACATTTGTCACGCAATCATTCTTGTTAAATTATGGACAAATCTACCAGAAAAAAGTAAAATTGCGTGAAAATATATCATCTACATAAATGAATTTATTTTTTTCTTTTTTTTGTTTGGCCTTTGTTAATTTTCTTATCAGTTTAAAATTGAATTTATTTTTGTCAATATTCATTATTTAACATTGTTATTTGTTTAATAAGTTTAAAAATATATAAAATGAGAAATTTGACTTGTCCAAGTCACTAAGTGTGATCAAAAAATTGGAAACGTGATAAATAAATTTTTAATATTTTTAATATTAATGTGTGTCACTTTTTTAACAATTTAAAAAGTTTCATCTTATATAGAAAAGTTTGTGTCTGTATGTACATAAATATTTTAAACCATTTAACAAGGACTGAAAGTTTTTAAATAAGCATTTTTAAGTATCTAACATTAACCTTTATACCAATTTTAGTAACATCAAAATAAAGATTTAAGAGTTTCATACAAAAGTTAGAAAAAATGAAATAAAATTTTGATATTGTAGTTGTATTTTTAAAAAAGTTTTAACGACAGTTTAATTTTGCAATATTTTGAGATGTGTAGAAAAAATGAAACCATTCAATTATTGAAATTGCTTTCATGCCATATGTTGCACTAATTTGTTTTATTTCTGAATTAATTATAAATTAAATTATTATAATTAACTATAAATTTTCAGATATTTTGCTAATTTTATCGATTTATTATTAATTTATACATATTTTTTGAGATCATTTGCTTTTATAATCATGGATACTTCATTCTTCTGAATTTGGTTATCCCTCGAGGAAGTGGACATATTTTTAGAACACACACCTCTGAAAATAAAAGTAATTAATTAATAAAACTGAATGAAAAGAGATTATTATTTTTAAAATTTGATTAAAATATGCACATACTAAGGACTTGATTATTTTTAATCAATGTTCTTGGAGGGTTGGACGTAGGAGATGACATCCTATTAAATGGAATGATAACATTCCATGGTCTCCAATATGAAGGAACCTAATTCAATAAAAAAGAAAATTTATACAAATATAAATATTTACAAACCCAAATTTTTGGCTTAAAGCCAAATGATTACTGAATTACATCAGGATATATTAATGCTATTAACTACCAATTAAATTTCAAATAATTTGGTGTTGAGGTAGATCAAATTATTTGAAATTTAGTTGGTAGTTAATAGCATTAATATAGCCTGATGTAATTCAGCAATCGTTTGGTTTTAAGGAAAATTTACATTTAAAATGAGATTTCCAATAATAAGACTAATAATTTATAATTTCATATTTCATTATATGGATTCTGTAATTTCACATAAATTAATTCCATAATTTTAACACATTTATTGTGTGTAAAATTTCCAAGAAATTGTATGGGTTACTTTAAAACTTTTTCTTATATCCAAAATAAATTATTAGTTAATATATGTAACATATAATTATGGAGAGAGTTGATAATTTATTTATCCTTAGAAATCAAAAGTTTGCATAATAATTATGATAATACAAAGAGAGCTTAGTATTAAGTTCAAATGTATGATAAAGATGTAATATTTATTAATAAATTAAATTATATCCTAGTGAATATAATTTAAAAGTGCAGAATTTAAGTCATTCTATAGAGAATAATTTAATAGATTGACTTATGAATTAATACTATATATATTACTGTTAATAACTGATAAACAAATTTAATTAATAGTCTTGTTTATAATTAGTTAATTCTTATGTGAATTTATAGTTTTTATGAACTGATGTGTTCCAAGATACAGATAATATTTGTTGTTAATTCCTATTTATGTAGTTAATAAATCCTGCTACTTTATTCAGAAATCTCATTTCTGACATGATCATTTCCCTTATTTGTATTTATTAGTCACATTTCTGCTCCAAAAATAATGCTTGATTAGGTCTTGTATATTTATGTAATCTGATGATTATCTTGCATGAGATTTTTATGAGATATGATGTCAGGGAGTTCATGAACTATTGTACATGTAATTAAAGGAGACGGTGTTTGTCAAAAGTACATCACTGTACACAACAGGTGAAGAGGGTCAAAAGTGACTGAAAAACTGTGCACATATAATGGAAGGCCCCTTTATGAGGAATAGTTTTTCTCTCTTATTATTTAGACTTAAATTCTGAATATTGTAATATAAATTGCTTTTGATAAAAATATGAACATATTCTTGTTTTATTTGAATTTTTTCATTTAAAAATAAATCTGAATATATTGTGCTGTCTCTCTTACCCCTGTTATGTGTTTAGCTGAATCCATGATGGATACAAAAAAGCTCTCAATACCTGCCATGTGATAAGAGTTAAACATATTTTCAATTTTTAATAATATTAAAAGCAATTTAACTGAATTATTATCAGAACAAATTCCATGATTTACATATCAATAGATTTTTGAACAAGATTTTAGAGTCATGATCCTTGAGGTCATAACTCTAAAAACTTGTTCAAACTCTAAGACTTGATCTACACGTGTACTTATTTTGTATAGGACAACACTTCGTTTTTATTATCTGTTAAATTATCTGTTTTATTATCTGACCGTTTGCAGTTATCGTATTTGTTTCTTGGTGTGCGATTACGAATTTGGTCATTGCACGTATTTGTGTATATATCATCATGATCACATTTTAAAGTTACACATTGTACAGTACATGTAATTAAGTCTTTAATGAAATAAACGATATAAATCTTCACTAACAATTTGGCATTTTTTGATAATGTCATCATAGCAGACATGGTCATTTTACCTGACAATTTCCTACGATTTTTCAAACTTTGACATCATCTGGAGCATTATTTATGATTACTTCAACAGACGAGACTATTTTCTTTTTTATTTCTTTTTTTTTAAAGCTACTCTTTTTAATTAAAACAATTATCAATAGTCTCAAACACTTGGTTCCACGGCATTGTCAAAAGATATAGTGCGTTAGAGAAATTTTAACGATAAATGTATCTGTTCATCTTTGCTATCATCTAATTCTCCTGAAATTCTGGCATGTATTTTCACTTTGTAGTATGTCTTTAAGTTAGGATTTCTCGGTTGCATGGCTGAATCAGTGATGATATATTCTCAGGAAGGAATACTATTTTAATATTTTTTAGTGACACATCGATAACTATTGCCATTTTTCGATAAAGTTTATTGGATGTCTCAACCGGTACAACCGATTGAGACGTCCAATCCGGTACAAACTACTACTATACAACACCCCTATGGGGTGGGAGACAAGTCCCCCAGCCCAGGTGCCAAGCAAGTAGCTACCAAGTACAAAAAAATCACCATCATCACCTGCCCCGAAGACCAGACTAGGCCATTTGTCTGGCCAGTGTTCCCACCGGTCAAGACGAGGTGCAACGAGTGCACATGCACAAAGACCCACGAGAAGAGGGACCCCGAAATGAATCTTCAAAAAAATTATCAGTATTACATTTCTGTTTTCAAGTTCTAAATTTTGCCGCCATGGGGCCGATTTCGTAATAAATTTGGTTAAAGTTTAAAAAATAATCGACCATTTCTATCGTATTTCTTTTTTTATGTATAATTTTTTCCAAAAAGGAGGATCTGAAAAATAAGGCATATGAAAAGCTAGCCATGGCACTGTATAAGTTGGTAGACAATCTTACAACACAAGTGTGTTGTAAGATTGTCTACCAACAAAATTTGTCATCTCAAGTCATATATTCACCAAAAATTGATTAAAAATACTAAAAAGTTGTATAAATAAAGTTAATTATAATTCATTAGAAATTTTAAACACAATTCTATTTCCAAAAATTGTAAACGTTAACAATTATATATTAACATGCAAATTAGAGGATCCGTAAAATGGAAATCGTAAAAGGTTAAAAGTATTAAAAGAAAATTTTTTTATGTTAAAACATAACACATAAATATAAAGAAAAAAATATTGTATTGCATTAAAAAACGTAAATTTTTTAAAAATAATTTTAAGTTTATAGGACGAGATTAATTAACAAAAAACCCGGTAGGTTGAGTGCTGTTTAGAACACTGTCACGATAATTTTAACGGTGAATATATGTTTTAAAAGTGTGTATAATAGTTTGCACCACTATAATAAATGTAAGATAAAGGCACTTTTGTAAATTACTATTATAGTGAATTTGAAATATGATTGATGTATGTTGAAATTCTATTCTTTAGCAGATAGATGAACGGCGTATGCTCGAAACGTGTATCGGCATTCAAGATGTTGCAGAATAAAGTGATGCAAAAAAGCTGTGTCTACATGTGTACTTAGTTGTGTGGTAAAGACTAATCTGTAAAAGTTTCTAGCAAATGGACACTTCTGAAGATAAAGATGTCTTACTTAAATTAATAAATTCTACAGGTGAGTCACAAGAAATTGAATCAGTATTATCGGAAGATATTGTAATAACCAACGAGCTAGAATATACTACATAGAGTGGCTGAAGCGACACCACGTTTGAGGAAAATTGAATACACATCCGCCATTTTCCTTTTAGTCAAATGGCGTGGTATTTGTGTTGTGTAAATGCAATGAGTTAGAATATTCTAGATCGTTGGTAATAACTTAAATGACAGATATTGTTTCCAAAATATTAGTACAGCTTAATAATAATAATAATAATAAATCATGAATCGAATTGTTACGAGGTCTAAACTTAATTTATAATTATATTTGGGACTCTAAAACATAATTTTAAGAAGTGAATGATAAAATTAATAATATGAAAGTAGAAATTTAAAACAACTCTCGATAGAAAAGGTAGATGCGTTATAAATTTAATTCAATGATAAATACATGCAATCAGAATAAACTAATTTTTTTATCATTTTCCCGTTTAAAACGAAAAACTGTGTGATGAAACAATTTAAAATTTGGCCTAAAGTAGTTTAGAATTAAGAAAATTTGATCTTGGCGAGATTCTAGATTCATCAAGTATATTTTAAATGTCGCATAATCTGAGCAATTTTTAACTCGTCGCAAAAATATAATAAGTTTTTTATTTATTGAAGCTAAGAAATAAGACGGACTGGGTGATTGTAAAGGTTTACAAAATGTCAGTATACTTAACCAAAATAACTGAGAGACAGACAGACAAATAGGTTAATTTTTTTTATAATTTAGGATTAAGAAAAAGTTAAATTTATCATGCATCAAATTTACTTTTCAGTTATATTTTAGCTATCAGTTCAGGAAAAAAATTAATAATTATAGAATTTTTCCAAAAATAGGAGGACGGAGCTTAAAACGAATTGCATAGTTTCCGTGTAATTTTATTTCATGGACATCCAGCCTTAAACTTTGACACTTCGTAGGTCGTAAAATACAGGAAATCTTTGTTAATTAGAACTGGGATAGTTCGAAATCCCGTTAGTTTGTAACTACTTTTGTCCCGATCGGGGATATAGAGATTTACACGTCAAGTTCGAAATACGGCTACTTCGAAATTCGAAGTGAAAATTCCGTTTGAACAGTGATGTGCCTATGTTAACTGATTCGTTTAGATCGAAATTCTCTTATACTAAAAGAGAACAAAGACAAAGACAGCGCTAATCTAGTCATAATGGCTTTGTTTTTACAGTAATACATTTTCGAGTGTCATCTTGCCCATTTATTTTCTTATCTCATAAAATACGGCTGGGTTTCGGGATTGCAAGATTGGGTTACAAGTAGATGGAGATATTTGTGGGACCCTACGCCAGCTGTTGGCAACCTTTCTGACCTCACGGACCACTAAACCCGCAATTTTGAATCCTGCAGAATTATTATCAAGAATTTTTTTTAACGATACAAACGACATCTATCGAATAATAATCACAAAAGTTCCATTTTACTTTATCTTACTTTATTAATATGAAATTCACTTGTTTATTTATAACAAATTAGTATGAAGTTTGTTGCCGCCTATTTGAAACAAGTATGGATTCTTGGCACTTTTCTACGATGGACGACAATTGCACCCATAATATTGTTTATTGTTCATTATTTATTGATAAGTCATTTCGTGTTTGATTTTAGATTTTAGATTTGAGTAAAAAAAACCCAATGAGTGAGAAAAAGCAAACAAGCATTTTGCATTTCTTTCGTAACACTTTGCGTAACCTTGAGTTGATCAATGTCCAAATTTTAATGGACCACCAAAATTTTCTCGCGGACCATCAGTGGTCCACAGACCACTTGTTATCGACCGCTGCTCTACGCTACTAGATTCGAGCGACTTATTATTTTTTGGGCCACTTAAAAATAATTTGGGCTACATTTCGAGAAATCTGTTTTACTTTTTAATAAAAATCTATCTGACAACCTGTTATCTATTATATTATATAGTATTATATTATTTGATTTATATAACTACAAAGGTTATCTTAGGTAAGGGTTTATCGTACCCAGTGACCAATCTAACACATTTTAAATATTATTTAAATTGTGTACAGTAGATGAGTAAAGAATTTTTTCAAAATGTGTTAGATTGGTCACTCGGTGTGATAAACCTTTACCTAAGATAACCTTTGTAGTTATATAAATCAAATTCTATTGATATAATATAACAAACATTAAAACCATATAAAGAGTTTGGTTATTTCAGCCTATAATTGTCATATTTATTGCGGATGGTACGAAATGGCACAATTTCAGTGGTCAAATAGAAAACAATTGAAAATACAGTATATCTTAAATTTTTTAAGATATATTTTTTCCTAATGTTAACTCTAAGAAACTGTACAGTTCACAATCGAATAACAAACGGTAATCTGCCAACCAATCAAAATTCGCGAAAATCGGACCAAATATTCAAACTCTGCACCCTAGAAAACCACTTGAAATATATTTTGTGCAGGCGGGAACCTCGTATTATGAAATTTTCCTAATCAAACGCCACCATACCGCCGAGTCCTATAGGAAGAAGGAACTGTTGAGAAAGGGGATCGAAGTTAATTCGATAAAAATTAGTCGTTGACCTCTCCCGGAAGAGAGGATGGTCAACGACTACTAATACCGGTCAACTATTAATGTTTGAAAAATGCTGCGTTGAATAGATTGTGACGGTCCCACACGTGATCGAAGTTGCTAACCTTAACGTCAGAAAGACTTCATATAAAACTTGTTTAAATTTTGGTAACAGATTGTATAAACTACGTGGGAAGTGTGTTCTCGTAAATATTTCGTTTATAGAAAACTTATTGGGATGCAATTTGGAAAAATTGTAGATCATAAATTTCCACTGTCGTCCTCTGTCTGTTTGTCTATACTTTCTTAATCTCGAGAAAGAAGTTACATAGAGTAAAATCGAGACGAGATGCGGAAAGCTTAGGGCAAGAGGCCCAGATTAACTATATACGAACTGCTGGTTTAGAATGAAAGTCACGTTACTTCGATTCAAAATTTTTCCCGGGACAGAGTTAGATTGATGATTGACACGACTTTATTGCAAACAGGAAAAGTGTGACGTATAGGAGCAAAACCACTACTAAAAAATTTTGAGAACATTGTGACGAAACGTTGCAGGCCGGCATTGTGACGATGTCACAATAAATAATCGCTGGTTAGAATTAGTTTGGTTTATTTGGTTATGACAACGCGACACGTGAACCTGCATCCCTGGAAGACTTTTATGAGAAGCTGGACTCTATTTAGGGGCAAGTGTTTCAGTAATGATATAGCGCGTCTATTTCGCGTTATATCATTATTGCAGTAATTAAGTGAATGTTATGTATTTCAAAATTGTATCCTTTTTTATAAGAGTTATACAGTATTTAGTTTATTTTGTTAAGTGTTGTGCCAATAGATGGCGCTACGTATAAATCAGCAAATCGAATGTAGATAGGAATTAATTGATTTACAGAAATCCAATACATATTTTGGGGTGTGGTTATGACAGTATCTAAGTTAGAAGTATGTGAACGTAACTGCCGTGTTTCGTAGCAATTGGTCAAACCGCCTAGGAGTATATAGCAAACAAACAAACGAACGTCCTCATTCATTTATATATATATAAATGAATGAGGACGTTCGTTTGTTTAACTAGACTACTAGTTAATTTATTAACTTATTAACTAGACTAGTTAATAAGACTAATAGATTAGCCCGACGTTGCTCGGACAAAAGTAACGATAGCTAAGATTAAGATTATTACGTTATAGTCAACCTTACCCGTTTTCACAGAATGCAAGAATTGGGTCCCCCTGTTTTTAGACTAATTAGAGAACTTTTAGATGGGTCTAAAAATATGTTCGATTTCTCTCAAAAAAGAAAAAACTGCATCTGCGTCTTGCACGTCGCTTTTTCTTAACAATTCCATTGTTACCTAACACTTCCATTATTACTTAACACTTCCATCGTTACTTAACACTTCCATTGTTGATGGAATCCTGTCTCTCTCTCCCTTGGGAGGAATTTCGAAAAATCCCTTCTTAGTGTGCGTTCTCGTGACGTACTGTACCCTAACCGTGTACCAAATTTCAACTTTCAACATCCCAAACCATTCTGGAATGTTGTGGAATGCTCTGGAATACTCTCGAATGTTCTGGACTGTTCTATAAATGTCTAAAGAGCGAAACTTCCAGCTCTTATATCTTCAACAACATGCCTTTCGGGTAAAAACGGGAACATTCTTCATGGATTGGGGGTAGAGGGCTACCATACCATATAACTCCCTTGATCGTACCGGGACTCGTTTTCGAGTTTTAGCGGCATTGTACCCTTACCTTTATAATATATATTGATTGATTATTAATTAACGAAAATAGCGCTCTTTGTATGCATCCGTATTCTGCTTGCTTAATAAATTATATCAATTACATGGCATTTGGCATAGATGCAGAAATATGTAAATCTCGGATAATTCAAAGTCGCGATTATTTTGTCTCTCGAATTTCGAACTAACGAGGACTTCCTATATTTTATTGTTTTCGAGACAGAGTTTTATGGTAATTTCTCTAGGATATTACCATAAAAATCTGGACCATCTCTTTTTTTTTTTTTATAAGAAACATGCTTCTACTCAAACACTTCATGTTAGTGAATAAGTCGATAATTCCAGTTTTGTATGCATTAATGGATATAAAGAAATGAATATAGCTCTTTCGGTTGTTTTCACATGCAAATAGGGCCTTTTTTTAAATCCATCATGGATTAGCCAGGCCTACAGTGGCGTGATTGTATTTTCTAAAAAATAAATACATATTAATTTTAATTATATGAATAATCGCACAATATTTTATTATAACCGCATTATGTATCTTATTAACGAGGTACAGAAAAAGCTCTAGAATTTATTTTCCTTAAATTTACGATTTATGTATCCGTTGTTGTAAAAATGTCTTTCCACTTTTTTCCCAAGACTACAAATATTCGAGTACAAAGTAACCGGTTTCGACTTATTTCTACTTAAGAAGTAGTTAAATAATTATGAGATTAGGGAATTAGGGACATAAATAAAACCCTGCTGAAAGAGCCGGAATATTACTTAAAAGCTTAACCGAACCAATCTCTAGCCGAGTACAGTGGAGACTGATTTCTTCGTATTATTAATGTAATAAAGACAGAAATTTTTCCAGTTCAACGAGAGTGGCCGAAAAGTTGTAAATTTTGGAAATTTCTGAGGACACTTGGTCCTAAAACGAATTAGTTAGGAAACAAATGACTATTAAGTTTAACATATTTAGATTTTTACAGCTATGGTGAGAAACGTTTAAAATCTACAACAGCCCCGTCGCGTCCTTTGAGATATATACTAGTGATGCGACAAAAGATGTATTTGACATTAACCGGTATCGGCACCCTGGGGATTTGGCAGCCCGCGTGCATGCACGCACCGCACACCTAGTAGGACCGTCTCTGCAGTGGCGTAGCGTGGGTGTCAGCCGTCCGGGGCAAAGGAAAATTTCGCCGCCCCCTTATTTAGGTATCTCAATTTAAAAGACTAAAATTCAGTTTCGTCACAGAATAAGTAATGAAAAATTCCGTGCTAGTGTTGCCACCTTTTTAAAATCGCTGACCCGGACGGCAGGTGAGGTTTGTTCGAACAGAAGTTCCTGACGCATGCGTAAGTCATTTTGTAATGCTAAGATTAATGTGCATTGCATGCCGGTTCAGTTAGCGACTAGAGAGAATTGGGTAGGAGTAACTGAAGTAACCTAGATGACTTAGCTGTATTGGACATTGGAGGTGTATATGAATACGAATGATTCGTAAAGCAAAAAAAAAGGTCCTGCAGGAAATCCCGGACTGTCCGGATGATGACACTTTTCGTGCTCATTTCAGTTGGTCCGAATCGTAGGTGCGACGAAAATATCTGATGAAATGGTTTAAGTTTTTGCAAGATGATATTTTTCCGCCCCCACTACGCTACTCCACTGCGTCTCTGATTCCACTGGTAGGGAGCTATTTGACTAAGTGGTTAAGATTTAAAGCAGGGGTGTCCAACCCGCGAGCCGCATGCGGCCCAATAAACGTGTAAACAAAACCGACAAATGTTTTAATTTTTTATTATTTGTTTATTTCAACGGCATAAACTCAAAAAAGTTTCACAAAGCCGTAAACCTTTATTCATATTTTATTTTTGAGTGGAAAGAAAATATTTTCAAATATTTGGAGATGTGTGAATGCGGAAGGATTACTAAATAAAGCTGGAGTTGTGACTCAAAGGATTATAGACCCAAATTTGGGAAAAGGAGGGAAAGATGAGAAAGGACAAAAGATGTAGTAGTGAGAAACGTTAAATAGATCTTCTGTTAAATAAATATGGACCCGTAAGTTTTTAACCTTTTTCACTTCTTTATCTTTTGTCCTTTGCCTCTTTTTCCTCACACTTGGGTCTATAATCCTTTGATTCACAACTCCATCTTTATTTAGTATTCCTTCCAACGTTGCAAGATTTGGCTACATTGGGCCAAATGTGGCTACATTTTTTTTGCTTGACGTAAAAAATATCATTTGGCGCTTTGGCTACTTTTTTCGGCTACATATTATTTATAATTATATTAATTGAATAAAAATGCACTTTAAAATGGTGTTTCATCGCTTTTTATTAATTAGAGACCCAAATAAAACAAATATTTGTGTTTTTCAAATAAATTTTCTTTAGTCTCTTTTATAATAAATG
>NW_019384520.1:667499-681946 GCF_000671375.1 Centruroides sculpturatus
AAATTTGTTCGACATTTTCACGATAAAATGGCTCTGTAAATGCATAAAAATGCAAAAGTTGTTTTGTTGGCTCGCCTACTATTTTCAAATGAAATTAGTGTGTGGAATAAGAATGGCTTTGACAATTTAGCTGGCAAAAGACACGAAAAATCGTCGATTCTTTCGTATTTGAAGCAATTTGGAAATCGAAGCGGAATAGAATTTAACATTAGTAAATAATATAAAATAAATATTGAAAATTATAACGAGATAGTTACGGCTAATAAATATATTTAAATTAATAGATGTTATATGTTTACGTTGATTATAAAATTTACGAATTTTATTGCATAATATTTTTTATCTGAAAGGAAATTACCATTACATTGGCAAATTGTTCGAGAAAAACAATTACGAAGTGCACAATAATAATTCATTTTATCAAGTGCCTTACAGATATTTAAAATTAAATATCTTTCGATAATCAAAGCGAGAATCGGCATTTAGAGGGAATAGGGAATCTATTGAATCTAATAACAGAGGTAATTATATTGAACTTTATTAATAACTATTTATTAATTACGTCAGATAAATAATATATTAAAAATACATTTAGAGAATTAACTGATCGCCCTGGAAGTCAGCTTCTTACAAAAACACAGCTTCCCTATCATCAAATGTCACGGCACACAACTGCAGGCCTATATTATTTATTATTGAAATACCTTGTTTATAAATCATGTTCAGTTTCATCTTCCTTTTGAAAACAACGCTTTAAGTTTATTCTATTGAAAGATATTTAATTTTAAATATCTGTAAGGCACTTGATAAAATGAATTTTTATTATGCACTTCGTAATTGTTTTTCTCGAACAATTTGTCAATGTAATGGTAATTTCCTTTCAGATAAAAATATTATGCAATAAAATTCGTAAATTTTATATTCAACGTAAACATTTCAACTTCTTCCCAGATACAATATTTACTTATTTTGATTACTTTTATCTTTCAACGATTAATAAATCTCTCTCGCGTATTTTTTAAAAATATTTTGATACAATTACTACATAAATAACAATGTAATTTTATTAATCTTTTAAAAATAATGCTAATTAATTGTATTTTTTTTAAAAATAAAATGGTTAAAATTCAAATACTTTTCGTAATGATAGAGGACTGTTAATGATTATTTTATACAGTAAAACCTGCTCAAGACGGAACCTTAATAAAACGGAAACCTGTCTAAACGGAAAAAATTCTCCCTAACGCAACGATTTTCGGTGTTAAAAAATATTTGTTCAAAACGGAAACCACACACACACACACACACACACAAAATATCCAACGAGGATTTAATACTTCAATGCAAAAATATTTTTAAATATTAAGATTTAATGGCGAATGTATTATTTCTATTATAAGATTTAGGTACTTTTATTTTGTTGAAAATGAAAAATAAATTATTTTATATAGTATATAATTTCACAATATATTATAAAGAATATTGTATATCCATGAGTAAGCCAGGAATCATCAAGGATCATAATGAGTCAT
The DNA here is from genome assembly GCF_000671375.1 of Centruroides sculpturatus. Lineage (NCBI taxonomy): Eukaryota > Metazoa > Arthropoda > Arachnida > Scorpiones > Buthidae > Centruroides > Centruroides sculpturatus. The sequence goes on from NW_019384520.1 coordinate 669,032, forward strand.
GATGGACGATTTGTAAGGAAAAAGTAATGATGGCATTTTCATATTGATATTTATTCAAAATGTAATTGTTTTAGGTGTTAGTTAATTATAGATTTCCATTGATATCAGCAAATGGAAAATGGTAAAAGATCATAAGACCATTGTTGAACTACTCGAATGATATTTAAGTCGATAAACTTAATTACTCTCCTGTGGGTCGAAAAATATTTTTTATTGTATTGTGAGAAGTTGAAAAAATTTATTTAAAACCTTTCTCGAGCAGCATACCTGTGGCCAAGTGGATAAAACCACCGAACTAGTAATAATTGATCGGGGGTTCGACCTCACCAATGGGCTGGCAACGTGGAGTTTTTTGAGTTTCCTACGCTTGTCTAACACCTAAATAGGAGCTAGAGACCCGTAGATCAGTTCTCTCGATAGTACCCTCCACCGCAGATCGCCATGTTGCGTTGCCTTATACCATCAACAAATTTTTCTCAGACATCAAATAATACAATATTAACCTATTTGAACCCGAATAAGTGTGCCAAATCGATGTTTTTCTTCATTAAATCTATATACTTTTTCGGAATCTGGTTTGGTTTGATTTATTCTGTTATAGCAACTCGACACGTGGGCGATCTGCCAAGGAGGCATGACTCCTGCGAAGATTTTTATGAGAAACTGACCCCTATTTAGGCGTTACAAACGTGAAGAAAATTTACAAAACTCCACGTGGCCAGCCAGTTGCGAACGAAACACTGAACACTGTTAGCGTTCAGTGTTTCGTTCATTCAGCCACCGGTGGGCCGTTTGGGAGGATCAGACATTTTTCATCTTGATAACGGTGCAGAGAAGATTAACGATTAAATTTTACAAGAAAACGTATTAATACATCAAATACAGTAAAACTTGGCCAAAACGGAACCTGAATAAAACGTAAACCTTTTTATAGAGAAAAAATTTCTTCGAAACGGAACGATTCTCTAACCCATTAAACCCGTTCGAAACGGAAAAAATATTCGATACCGAGCGATTCCGGCTTACACAGGTTTTACCGTATAAATAAATAAATAAAACGAAAACTGTTGAAAACATTTCATTTAAATGTCGATTGTTGTAATTTGTGATAAAAGATTGAAAAATTAATTTCGTAACGAGTAATTACAATTGGAAAACTTACTTTTCTCTCGTTGCTTTCAGCCATTACTACGAAGAGAGCGATTGGGAGAATCATAAATATAGAATGTGTTCTTTCTGCCATGTTATCAGTTAATCTGTTCATCTGTCGAATGATTATATTGACTATATATATATAGATAGACCTGCTCATCCTACGTAACAGATTTTTCTCTTTAATTAAGATTAACCAATGAGAAGTTCTTTCGTTATTACATTCTGCTTAATCTCCATTCATATTAATCCAAAATTTCTAGTAATAGTCAGTTTTTGTTTACATTTCGGTTTATTTTGATCTTATTTCGTAATATAAGAACAAAAAAAATTGATAGAAATTTATGGGGAAAAATGTGTAATATAACAACACACCTATTTATTTGATTATTGTAATCTAAAACATTCATTACTCGAGGCATAATTTAGACATGTTGAGAAGTTTTAACATGTAAGAGGTTCTCCATCCATTAAATAATAACAAATTCAAAGAAATGAGGCCCTAAAAGGCCCTTTTATCACGAACTCAAAACTTTAGCTTGCTTATCTGAAGTATAAGTTTAAGTTTGGCAATTTAAAAGATATTTTTTTTTTTATTGATATTTAAAATTTTTCTTACTTATAAAATAAGGTCAGATAATATCCGAGATTTATTACGTATTTCAGTAATTTAATAAAAGGAGACAATAATTTTTCTTGTTAAAGTGATAGAGAATTCTAAGAATTGAAAGAAGTAAAGTAGAAATTCATTCAATAATATTTTTTATTCATTGGTAGACGTCATTATAAAATACGAAAATAATTGGTACTTAAGTTCATTCATGTGAATTGTTTCTAATGGAATACGTGCTGACCTCATTTTATGCCGGTTTGAATTACGCCGATTGATTATAACGCTGGTTTCAAATTTTCTCAAAAAATTGCTTCCACAATGTGTAGTAAAATTAATAACTATTGACGCCCTTAAACTATTTGAGCCCACCAGTGGCCGAGTTGATAAAACCACTGAACACTGGTAGTTGGTCGTGGATTCGCACCTGGCCAACGGGCTAGCCACGTGGAGTTTTCCGGCTTTTCATCGCGTTAGTAACATCTAAATAGGGGGCTAGTTTCTCATAGAAAGTCCTCCCTAGAAGCATCCCCTTGGCATATCGCCCAAGAGTTGCGTTACTTTAACGAAATAAACCAAAACTTTGAACGATTTCTTGCTACTCCAACTCATTGAAATGGTGCGAAATGGACTCCGACGTGAAGCGAAATGACTTTGTAAGGAGTTTAAATGGAGCCTTAGCAACCGTATTCTGAAATTCTCAAGAGAAGGAAAAGAAAGGCACTGCAAATAACTTCGAGTTCATATTTTACAAAAATGCCTGATCATCGATGGATGATCCTCAACCAATGCCATCATCGCAAAACTGGAATTGCGATGATGGCCTTAGTTCAGCTATAAATAAGTAGGCCTAAGCTAAATTTCTGCATTATTATTACTTTATATTAGTAAAGTGTCGGTGCTAAACATATTATTTGTGAAAGGCACCCATATTTATTCCGTAAAAAGAAAAAAAAAAGGATTTATTTTGCATTGATTTTGTTTACGCTTCCTCCTCTTCCAGGAACACATCACCGGTGTAAAACGAGGGCGGCCTGTGTTTACCAATTTAATATACAAACATTAACAAGTTGAGATATTCATTTTGAAATCAATATAAATAAATAAATAAACAAACGATATAATGTTTATTTGCAGTAATTTTAATGAGTGATTTATTTGATATAATATTTTAAAAAAAATGTTTACTTCTTCATTGAATGAATTCTGTCAGCATCACGGATGCTGTAAATGTTTTTATATCATATTAAACAGCATTTTTTAAATGTTATAATTAATATAATTGTTATATAAGTTGAGCTTTGAATCAATTTTAGGCTTTCCCGCGTTGCTCTCCAAGAGTGCAAGTCTCTTACGTATTTGTATATGTCTTTAGGGAGAATTAAATTGGCAAAAGGGTAGACCAGTGGTGCACTCAGGATTTATTTTTGAAGCCGAGTTGAACACACACAAACATTTTTAATACGAATTCAATAAAATACCCTCCCTGTTTCTTTGGAAGGTGCCGGGATTCCTCGGCCCCCCTCTGGGTGCGCCACTGATGTGGATAGAGCTTTAAAATTTAATCACTTATATAAAAACGTGGTATGAAATGATATAAAATATGGTTTTATTTATTTTATTTGTATATTTTTATGATTTTTCGGAGATGGTTGTGGAGTCCATACTTGCCACTGATCCAAGTTCCACCTCTCTTCGCTCAGTCAGATATATTCATCAATGGAGATTTAAGCAATGCATTATACCGTTTACTTTTTAAATGCATTTTTTGTAAAATATATTTAATCTAAAAAGTATTGTAAATGAATTTTTAGGATGGATATTTATAAATTTGTATATATTTTTTGAAAAAAATAACTTTTAATCTATAAATACGTTGAAATTTATTATTTACGTTTCTTGTAGATAAAATCGAGTAAATGAACTTGAAATTTTCTTTTAAAAATAAATATTATTCGCTTTAAGTTTTGTTTTTTAACTTCACGTTACAAATATGATAAGAAAAATTGTTGAATTTTGTATATTTAAGCTCTATTTTTATAATAATAATCATTAAATATATAAATATAGTACAGAAAAATGATATATAAATATACTTTTTTTAAAATCTTATATATTTTAATCGATCTCCCAGAATTTACTAATATAAAATTATTTATACAAAAAGAATTTATGTCGTCATTTTTGCAGTTATTATATTATTCCATATGACAGTTAACATTACATCATCAATCCAAAGTAACCTTTTGATCCTTTTAATCAATGCAGAGTATTTTTAATTCTCTTTTTATAAAATTCTTCTTCAATGGAGTGTAAAATGTTGAAAATGAAAGCATCAAAATATTAATAGTTGAAATTAAAAAATATATTTATGTTAAAATTCGAAAGTATGTAATATCGGTATATTTATTTTCATACAAATCCTCTATTGGCCACCAATAGCCAAGTGGATAAAAACCACTGAACAAGTCGCGGGTTCGCGCCTCACGGATGGGCTGAAGTCACGTGAAGAAAACCGGGAAAACTCCACGTGGCCAGCTGGCCACATGGAGTTTTCCCGGGTTTTCTTCACGTGTCTAACACCTAAATGGGGTTCAGTTTCCCATAGAAATTCCTCCTCGGAGGCATTCTTGGCAAATCGCTCATACGTTGCATTGCCTTTTTCTATTAACCGAAGTGAACCCGTAATTGAATACACTACTTTTTTTATACTGTATTTAATAAAAGAAAGTTAAAAAAACGATATGTATTACAAAATGATTTCTGTTACCTTTTATCATTTTACTTCAGCGTGAGACAAATAATTTATATTAAAATGTTACTACAATAATACACATTTTAATTCTTAAATCTGCTGTGTGCATATTATATAGTTAATTGTATAATAAATTATGTAAAAAATCTATGTGGTTGAATTCACTAAAACAGAAAAAGTGGCTTAAAAGTGCTACCATATAAATCATAATTTATATTCATAATTTTTATTCCGAAATAGCCTGGCAGTCCGTTTTATCCATGTTTTCGGTTATCCGAGATAGCATAGGTCCATATTACCTCGGTTAATCGGAATTCTACTGTATACGAAAGAAATACAGTATATCGATAATATAACAAAAAATTAGTAAAATCCAAATGGCAAATAGTGAAGGAGGTAATACTAATTACGATTTAAAATATAGAATAATAAGAAATGATAAATAATGTGCACTAGTGATTAGTGAACAGGTTAAGGCAATTGTTTTTCAATCGCAGTGCCATGAAATTTAGTACTTAGCAGCACCATGACACTTACATGTATTACATGTTGGACCCACTCGTCTCTTGTTAAAAGGTAACAAAGGTAACAAATCCCGGCGTTCAAAAGTCTTCAAATAAACCTTGGGAGAAATACGATGTACAGTACATATATATATATATATATATATAGTGAGTCTGATATATAACTAGTAGACCCAAACGTACCCATGTAGCTGATACGTAACTCATCGTTCAGCAGATACAGGATCGGTATTAACCTATTAATGATTGATCAATTGATTAATCGATGCGAATTGTCTAAACATTGAGATTAAATGACTACACACTTAGTAAGTTGGATCTGCTATATAGTCTTATGACGGATCCAAATTGCAATGGAGTCAGCCAGTGTGAGTAAGATATAGAGTACAATGTTCCCCATCGAGCCCATGTTCCTTACATAGTTAAATTAATACCTTGCTACGGAAACCATTGGGCTTGCTAAAAAGAGAACGCCTTAGTGCCCACAGGGCGGAAAGAGATTTAAAAAAAAAACCATCTCGCGTAGATGACTATAAGCAGAATTTCTGACATTTATGTAAAGATTAATTGTACGGTATAAGTTAATAGAGCATTTAAAATCAGTTTAAATTATTAACGTGTTAATAATTTAAACTGACAAAACTTATTAACGTGTTAGACACGTAAAGAAACCCGGAAGACTCCACGAGGCCAGCCCGTTGGCAAGGCGCGGAGTCCGACCTATCTGGGATCGACCACCCCTGAAAGATTCATGGAAAGTTGCTTTCCAGGATTAGATCCCGGGTCCTTCAGAGCAGTAGACTGACGCCTTAACTACCTTAGAGCCCACCAGTGGCCGAGTGGATGAAACCACCGAACACTGGTAATTGGTCGTCTATTTGCGCCTGGCCAACGTGGAATTTTTTGGGTTTTCTTCACGTTTGTAACATGTAAATAGGAGTCAGTTTCCCATAAAAGACTATCCGGGAGGCACCCCCTTCGGCAGATCGCCCACATATCGTATTGCCATATACCAATAAAACTGAAATTAAACTTTACTCATCCGGTTGTCTTAAACTTAGCTGTGATTATTGTTTCGCATTAAATTTGCATGCAATTAAATGATAAAAATATACGCATTTTTTTCTTAATAATTATGTACAGTACTTCCCGTAGGACAGTAGCCTAACTTTATATTAATAGCACCATTAATAAATAAGTTGAACGAAATCAATTACTTTATTTCAAAGTTTTTTTTATGGATAGAAAACTTTTTAAATAAATTAGAAGAAAACAATTATTGTTACATATTTCACGACATTTCTGTTGACCGAGAATGTTTGTGAGTTTTGGCAAAGGTTCATTAGTCTGTGATAAAAGTGTAATTTTCAAGTGGAATGTCTAAATTCTACATTATTACGCAGTTTTGACATAGACCAAAATTAATAATGGATAAAAATGTCTAGAACTCCAGCCAAGAAGAAGCAATGCGCTAAGGTGCCGTTGAAGTGACTGGTGAGTAGCTATGTTTAATATCTTTTCTGACGGGTGAAAGTCAATCTTCGGCAAGGGAACGTGGAAATATAATTGAAAATACTTAATTTGATGATTTACAAAAGGAGGATAATCAGATATGACCCTTTTTACATGACGTAACTGATTTTGAAGAACTTGCTATACACAATTATTTTAAGAAACTGGCCGAACTAATGCTGCTTTATTACTTGATAAAATGAATAAGATAGAACAAGAAATCCACCAGTTTGTCAAATACAGATTCCAGAATAAAAGTTCTGGAAGAAAATGATTCTCACTGGAATATTAAGTATGAACAACGAAAGGAATGAGAAAATGGATCTAAAAGCTTAAATAATTGGATTTCAACGTTTTATTATAAAAGTAATACTTATTAGTGTTGAAATGCGTAAATACTTTTGGCAAGCGTAAATGATTAATATGCAAATTAGTGATGACTTAATATTCTTCGTTTACGAGAAATTATTATTATTAAACTGCTCTTCCTCTCTGAGGTACTAAGAGCCTTTTTTTAATACATATCGGGAGTTTAGCCAGGCTCACAATAGGGGCTGCCGGGTGACGAGGCACAGATAGCCCACAAAAAGTTCCTGAAAGTTGTTCGCCCTGATTTGATTTCTACTTTATTAGACAGCATGGTGATGCCTTAACTGCCAGGCCTGTCTTTATTATTATAATTGACTCACCACTGCCTTTTTAATTTATTTCACGCGGGAATTATATATAATGTATAATAATGTTAAATTTACATATACTCTAGTTTTAAATTGGGAAAATTGGTAGAAACTCGTGCTTTTTTTTTATAAGTGGAAAAAATTGACTACATTAGAATAAATATTAAAATTCTTGGTTAATTCGTCTGTGGAATATTTAGGATATGAAATCTAAATGTTTTAATTATATGGTAAATAAAGTTTTAAGGATAAATAAGTCAAAATTTTGGAATGATGGATTATTCAGCTGTGCATATTGAAAAAATTTGTTTAGAGAGAGAGCATTCAGTATTTAAGCCTAGCTTAAAAAAGTATTAATTCGGTTAGCCTAAGACTATGTTGTAGAGGCGGTTGCTATTCGTGCACTGCACTTGTAACCCGTAGAAAACGGGCCACAACGGCACGAAATGAACTCCAGTTTGGTATGACAATGCTGCCGATCATTTTAGAGCAATGTCACTGTAGTGATGTGTTATAAATGCCCCTGCAATGAACTCTTAATTATATATCTATTAACTACAAACACACGCACACACACACACACATCTACGCGTAAGGACATGTCCTTACAGTTGGCAACATTGGTAATGATTAGTCCGATAGCAAGGTCCTTTGGTATAATCTTGCGAGCATCGACCGAATCACAGATGTATACGGCCCGCCGTTTGCATTAGGATAATCCTATCGTAACACAAATATCGCTGCGTTGTTGTAGCTTTCGGAAACTGTTGAAATACAGTTTTATCGCTTACATGTAATACAGTACAATGCATACGTAAGGACAAAAGAAAGTGTTTCAGTACACGTAGCTTAACCAGTGGCTTACTATAATTTGAACAATCTGTGCAATTGCACAAGAGCCCAAAGCATCTAGGGGTCCTCGGTCTCTTACACTACCACAAGTTTTACTATATAACAATTATTCCCGTGATAGTGCGTGATTGACGTACACTATCACGGAAACAAGCGAGGTCGAAAATATCATATTTTGTCAAAATATCGGATATTTTGATTGTCGCTGTTTTGAGGAATTATGTAAGGACTTAACTTCTATGGAGAGCAGCAGGTTTAAAGTAAACCATTTTCTATGCTGCACTAGACACAGTAACATCACAGTTTACGAATCGATTCGAGGTTCTGAATTCTGTGGTAAACACATTTCATGCTATTCTTTCCTCGACTCTGGTTTCAAGTAACGGTGACGAACTGTATTTAGCAGCTGTAGAAAAACCCGCCTGTTACGCAACCCCATTCCTAACACAATTACTCGCATTCAGGTTTTGCTTAACCTGGATTTACGTAAGCTCTTGCGTGAAACATCTATCGTTTAGCAAAATAACTTCTATTTGACGTCATATCCATAGACGTCAATGGATATGACGTTTCGGTAAATTTTCATCAGTCGTTTAATAAACTAACATGTCACGCTAACTAATAGAGGTGTGCGTTATTTTGAATGTTTATTTATTATTGTCAATAAATGTGTTTTTGTAACATAATATTATTTTACGATAGTGGCCAACACATCAATCTCTAACGGAGGAATAAGAGTAAATATTTAGTGATCTGTATATATGTATCTCCTACTGGGTGTCCCAGGTTGTTAATTAAGGCGTTAGCCTACTGCTCTGGAGGTCCCGAAATCGAATTCGGGCGTTGCCGGGTCCCATCTTGGTGGGTCCGAATGTCAGTTTGCTGGAGGACCGTACCACGGCGGCTTACAGCCTAAATTCGAATAAGACTTATAACAACACAGTTCTTGTGTTTTGTTTATTAATTTATTTTTCTAATGTAACGTATATTAAAATAAGGAATGGTTCACAGATTTTCCGGTGAGCCAATCCTCCACTGCATCTTTTCTCTTGGCAGATAAGTATTGCGTTGCCTTATTCCATCAATTCAATGCAAAAAAGATGGAAAGAACAGTTCTAAGACCGGAACAGGTTTATCTAATTCTTAATAGAGGACAAGAAGATATTAAATGTATTATTCTTTACGTGCTCAAAATTACGATATTAATTTTTAGAGAATTATTAACAATTTAAATGTATTTGTATATAAAATTTATGCTCATAATTTCAACATTTTGTAATTTGTTTTGACAATTAGTTCTTGTATAATCATCAAATTGATAATCAATTGCGTTGAAAACATAGGACAAAAAAGACGTACTGTACGCATTTAATTTCTCTCGTTTGGTTTACAAATAAGATGAACTTCTAGGAACAGATTTTAATCTTATTTCCGAGTATTCTTCAAATAGCGTTTCAGGGCTTTATCGATGTTTTTCTTCAAAGCGATTGGCCAAATACATTTCTGAAAGGTCAAAATGTTGCTAGTGATACTTTCAAAAATTTTTATCTTGTAATTATATACTTTTTTACTTTTAAAATCTTTTATTTTAATTAATTCCAAACCAATATTTAATATTAATACAGCGTAAATAACGACCGGATGGCAGAGCGGTTAAGGGGTCTACCCATCGTTTTGGGGGACCCGAGATCGAATCTGGACGAGCAATCCCACAAATTTTTCATGAGCTAGTAGTGCCTGATATATTCGATCTCCTTCCTCACCTCCCAATTGCTCCTGTTGTGGGCTTGGACGAACTCGTAATGGGTGCAATTTAAGAAGGTTTTATCGGTTTCCATAGGACGATAAAACTGGAGTAAAAAAACTTATGATGTGGTAAAACAAAGAAAACAAGAGTTTGGAGCATTTTTCTTTATTATAACCATAAATATGTAACGTTGAATTCAACCGTGTTATTTGCAAACTTTCTATAATTACTGTTTAATTTTTAATTTCGCCCACCAGTGGCCAAGCGGTCTTCGTACCCTGAACACTGGGAGTTCGGTCGTGGGTTCGCGCCTCGTTCGGACGGGCTGGCCACGTGGAGTCTTCCGGGTTTTCTCCACGTCTGTAACGCCTAAATAGGGGCTAGTTTCCCTTAAAAAGACCTCCCTGATGACGAGCATTCAACTAAACTTGACCAGTGAAAAGACGAGAATAAACTAGAGTATCAGTTTGCATATCATTAGTATATATTATATTGTATTATTTTAATACCTAGTGTGCTGGAGGTCAGGATCTTTCAGAGGTGAAGTTGGAAATTTTTCCACGGAACCACAGAAAACCTAGGACCTTGTAGTGAAAAGAATCATTCTACGTATTTCATTTCTTCAAAAGGATAAAGGGTAGGGGCCAGGTACTTGTAGATAAAATCCTAAACAAAATGAGTTTTCCTGAAAGATACTGGGACGCTTCAATTCCAGGACATACAATAGACGTGTTTTTTTTTATTCTGCCGGTGATAGAAATACATTTAAAATATGAAAAATAAACAGATACTTCGTTATCGGAACAATTTTTAGAATAAAATTTCTCCTGTCGCGGGACATTGCTGGAAACTGTAATAAAGGGGTCCGATCTATCCTCGTAGAAATGTAAACTCTAATGCATAAAATATAAATGAATTTCCAAAAAATCAAGATTTTCACAGAAAAAGTTGCGTGTATTTGGGATCGTCAAGTGAATAAAATCATTGCGCACTGGTGGTTACGGGTTTTTGCCTGATCACGTGAAGTGTTTCTTCACGTGTCCAACGCCTAAATAGGAGCCAGTTTCCCCATAGAAAGAGCGCCAAGTAGCACAATTTGAGATACATGGCCCTGCTTCATTCATTGTACAGAATAAACAGAGTGACGTAATTTAATATGTAGAACAGAATATAAAATTACGTTACTCTATATATTAGGAGGTCATGAAAATCATTCAAAATATCTAATTATACAGTAATTATTTTCTATTTTGTAATTACAAAGCTACTTAACGTAGATTTTTTTGGTATTTCACAGCCGTCTAAACACTAGAGAATAACAATTATTTAATTAAAAATAGTGACTATCATTGCATTATAACAGCAACATTAATTAAATTTTATCATCAAGTTTTACGCAATCGACGGGTTGAGAAATTCATTTATATAATGCAACATTATGCCATTGTGTCCTCGAGTCGATCGTCTAATGTTTTGAAAGTTTTATAATTAGATCCAATATTGATTAATGTAATCTGAAGCGTTGAAAAAATCTAATGTTGATGATTACTTGTCACTTGATGTTAGAAATCTCACAATAACGGTTTACATCGGCTTTACGATAAGGATAACTGCACAGCACGTGGCTTAGCGAAACACAAATATTTTGATATTATAAATTAATTTTGATTTTTTATTAAATAAAATTTGTAAAAAAAACTTATTCTGTTGATAGTGCAAGACCTTAAGCCATGCCAGTGCCCAGTGAATAAAACCACTGAGCATTATAGATAAAAACGTAAACAAGTTAATAAAAATAAAAACGCAACTAACTGCTGTTCTAATATACACTTTATAAAGTTCTTTGTTTGTGACTTTCTGGATCCATCCTATTTGTAACAGTTTCTTTCAAATGCTAATATCTTTCTTTCCATATTTTTTGTTATTGTTATTACCCATGTCTCACAGGCAAACAGTTTACAGACAAAATTAAAAGTGTTGAACACCTGCATGCTAATTGCTTTACTTTTCCATATTTTGTCCATTGCTTTCAAATTTGTTTTTGCCTTATCTATTCTAATCGTTATAAACTAAATTGCAAGAAAGAAATATATTAGTTTGCAAATTTTCAGAGAAGTTTTAAAGCTTCCAACTATCAATATGTCCATCGGAATGTAAGAAAAAATTGAAATTTTTGTAATGTTGGAAGTTATCTGCACTTTTTTTTGCAAATATTGATATGTATAGGGAGTTTGTATACTTGAAAAATTATTGGATAATATAAAGTAGTTTTTGACAAGAATTTCAAAGCTAAAACTAGTATATTATCATATTTTGAAAAAAAAAATTTCAGAGAAAGTTTGCATGTTCTGTAAATCCTTGGAGTTACCGGTATTTGCATGTAGAAAGTGCAGTTTAATCGCTATGTGTTCTGTAAATTTCCGTAGACAAAATAGAAATAAAATTTTAATATAATCTTTATTAACTTGTTTTCTTCTTGCATAAATGTATAACCTTTTTGGAATATTTATTAATTTTTACTACAATGTATAAAGCAAGGTGATTGGATATTTTTTAATTTAACCTGGAACGGATCACCGGTGTTCTCTGCGCACTTAATGTTCTGTTAATTAATTAACTCGTCTGCCGTGTTATTCTGTAATCCGAGCACGGGCTACCTTGTAATTTCTTTTTCAAGATATTCTTTTAAGTTATACAAAAAAGAATTGCAAAAATCTACTAACGGCGGCCTACATTCTCGCCCGGCTTTATGAGTTTTGAATCTAACTTTTAAAATAGGTGTTGTGCCATTTGATGGATCCAATATAAATCGTTTCTCTTTCGCATCTATTCACTTTTCTTAATGATTTTTATAATTTCTTTATTTATATTTGTTATTATTTCAGTTGTAGAATCTTCTTTTAGTTCTATAAAATATTCATTTTTGACCAATTCCAACCGCTGGTTTCTTTCCCATTCGTTTGCAACTAAAAGAAGTTATTCCGCTTTATCCGCTCTAAGAACAATTATATTATTTTGTTGTAGGCTTGGTGACACATTTCCAACTCCTTCCTGTCGACCAACCGCCGAAATTCGAAGTCGAAGGG
>NW_019384520.1:687550-689882 GCF_000671375.1 Centruroides sculpturatus
AGTTTCTCATTGTTGCATTATAGATTGTTAGCAACAAACATAAAGTTTCTCATTGTTGACGTACGGCTTTTATTAAAAATTTTGCACGTTCATGCTGGTGTTTTACAACTCCAAACCGTATATTTACAAATCGGCTGCTGGAATTTTTAAACTTTTATTTCAGGCCCGTCTGGAACGTTTTCCTCCTACGAATTTCTTAAAAGTGTATTTATAAGTCGTCTTAGATTTCCTTTTTCCGAAATTACATTTCGTCGTTATCTCGCAAATTCAAATTTCTAGTAATATTTAAAAACTCGTTTTCAATCCATAATTTTTTTATTTCAACAAAATTTCCTCTTGCCCTAAACACTGGTGTCGCTTTCTTCTTTGCGTATTTGCATGTCGACGAAATGCCGGGTGTCATCGGGCTGCGATTTGAAAAGATTGTAAACTTATAAATGCCCACTGTCGCCGTCTGTCCGGCAGTCTTACATTAATCTCGAGAACGAACTTAAATAGACGAAAGACGAGATCAGATATGAAAACCCCGAGGGAAGGAAGCCCCGATTAAATATACAGCAACTTCCGATGTCACGTTATTTCAGTTAAAAATTTTTTCCCGAAAGGTGTTAGATAGGTGACCGGCACGACTCCATTGTTAGAGGAAAAGTATGATGTACAGGGACAAGCTTCTGCTAATTTATACTAATATTATAAAGAGGTAAAGTTTGTAAGTTTGGATGTAGGTGGTAATCTCCGAAACTACTCATCCGATCACCAATATTTAGAATGGACGTTCAGGCTGTATATTATTCCGTTAAACATTCATATAAATTGAAAGATATCATCTAGGTAAGCGTTATATTTATGGCGTCCGAACTTGTGATATATAAATTTACATGTCCTGACTGATTCATCATCGCCCGGAGCAAACCGCTGAACCTAAAGAGGTGAAATTTGCTACACAGTTAGGGTACTTCATGAAAATGCACACTAAGAAGAGATTTTTCGAAATTTACCCGCGGGAGAAGAGGGAAAGGTGCTTAACCTGAAGAACGTCTTCTACTGTACTATTTTAGGTGCGAGTTTTTGTTTTTATAGTAACGACTAATGCGGGTAACAGCTAGTTTCACATATTTTAAATTAAGTACATTTGAAATATAATTAAAAATTGCAGCCCGGCAGTTTACAATATTCACCTACCTCTCTTTAGTCTATAAACGATAAAATTGTTTTGTAGCATATAGTTAAAAATTTTTTTAAACAAAGATCTTAAAATAATTTACCAAGGTACAATCTTTGACATCAATGGCGGTCGCGTAACATTGTTCTTTTATTTTTACACACGATGTACTTCCATTCATCGTCTATAACATTGCGCTATTCAAATTAATTAAGTTATCGTTATTTTTAATCGCTATGTGTTCTGTAAATTTCCGTAGACAAAGTAGAAATAAAATTTTAATATAATCTTTATTAACTTGTTTTCTTCTTGCATAAATGTATAACCTTTTTGGAATCTTTATTAATTTTTACTACAATGTATAAAGCAAGGTGATTGGATATTTTTTAATTTAACCTCGAACGGACCACCGGTGTTCTGTGCGCACTTAATGTTCTGTTAATTAATTAACTCGTCTGCCGTGTTATTCTGTAATCCGAGTACGGGCTACCTTGTAATTTCTTTTTCAAGTTATACAAAAAAGAATTGCAAAAATCTACTAACGGTAACCTACATTTCCCCCCGGTCTTATGAGTTTTGAATGTAACTTTTAGAATAGGTGTTGTGCTCTTTGATGGATCCAATATAAATCGTTTCTCTTTCGCATCTATCCACTTTTCTTAATGATTTTTATAATTTCTTTATTTATATTTGTTATAATTTCAGTTGTAGAATCTTCTTTTAGTTCTATAAAATCTTCATTTTTTACCAATTCCAACCGCTGGCTTCTTTCCCATTCGTTAGCAACTAAAAGAAGTTATTCCGCTTTAAGAACAATTATGTAATTTTGTTGTAGACTTGGGGACACATTTCCAAAATCTTTCTGTCGACCAACCGCCGAAATTCGAAGTGGAAGGGGAAAAAGTTAACACGCGATATTTTTTGTAATAAATAATAAATTTTGAGGCTTAAACATTTGAAATGCATCTAAAATAAAATCAATATAAAATAGTTTTTGTCAATTTTTTTTTCTTTCGTATTCAAATTTCCGTTTTTTGCAAGAAATTATTCTCGGAATTTCCACGGGTGATGGGTGGCAAGTGTAAATGCGGCCTGTCAAATCTTTGGCGACTTCTCGCGGATTTCTGGTGTTTACGATTAAAATAATTTTGTGAGGCTCTGGACAGGTCC
>NW_019384520.1:690255-701686 GCF_000671375.1 Centruroides sculpturatus
AGACAATGAATACGAATTACAACCTATAAGTCGAGAGAGATATGGACTTATACTTAACCGATACACGATCGAGAGAGAAAGCTTACAATATCGCTATTAAACATACAACCTGGTTTAGTTGTCGTTCGTCTTCTTCATCGGTTGGCAAAGGCACTTCGTTTATAAAGTTCTCAAACTTCATTCCGTGGGAGATCGAGATGTGCACAAAATCAAAGTATATCTTCTAAGCGCTAAATCTGGATTTATTCTATGTGACTCGACTAAGGGCGTTGGCCATCAGGAGAAATATGTATGGAGTCCTGACTCTTCCAGGTCTGTCGATGAACTCCTCGAATTCGGTTGAACATCCCCTGTATCTTCTCACCTACGACCAATTATCAGTCGAGGCTTTATCTACGTGGACGGATGGAAAGGGGATGAAATGAGGGGTAAACAGTTCCCACTGAAGCGAGATTTTTAGCAGATAATGGAAAAACAGAGGATGTTCTAACTTCCTGGAAAAAAGTAGCATCTGTTATCTATCTTTTCCCACCTAAGACGTTATTTTTCTCACCCAAAACGAAAGAATATTTTATAACAAAAATTTAATATTATTTTGAAATTATTAATTTAGACCCGGGGCCTATTCGGATCTCACATTACTCCCTTATCTTCAAAAATCACACTAAAATTAAATGAGGCATGATTTTTCTCAGCAATACCAAAGTTCGATTGACTCTCTCTCTCTCTGAAAAGTTGTTTTAAACAAATGATAAAATCTTAAATTTATACAATAATTCAAATCAAATTCAAAACCAAAATACATTGATAATACATAAAATAAATTCATAAATGAATATTATTAAAATAAACACAGGTGTCTTCGTCTTGAGTTGACGGCAAAAGTGGACATAGTTCGTCACTGGTTTCAGATGCACCTTTCCTTCGCTTCAGAGTCTCCGTGGCAGCACATCTGTTGGCTGACTTCTTATAGTTGTAGAAATTTCAGGTATCTTAGAAGATCATGTGAAGTCTTCTTGGTTTCAAAAACGCACTTTTTACAAGTTCAAAGTTCCCTGTGCAGTTTAAAATGATGAAAGGTGTATTCTTTCTTCACTTGATACATTTTTCTTTTCTTCCAAAATTTTATTTAACATAACCACAAAAGTTCAGGTGGTTGAGTTCATTAAAGGTTTTATGACTCCAGGGTCATTGAAGTTCATTTGGGCAGAGTTCATTTTCACCAAAGTACATTCATTTTAAGGCAGTATGTTAACCAATACATATCTCTATTAATGTCTCTCTCTCTCTTATTACTACACTAATTCTTACAACTAAACTATTCTATATGCTACCCTTATCCTTAGCTAATTGATTATATTATCCTAAGAGTGGAGTATATATTCTTAAGCTTTCAATTTATAATGTTATTAAAACAATCTTATAAACTAGAGATATAGATGAACAAAAATTGAATATCAATAAATGGAATAAAGTTTCAATCAAATGAAATGATCATTCAAAATAAATCAAATAGGAATTAGAGTCAATAAGTGTGTACAAAATGTTTCTTTGTATGTGTTGAGCTTGAAGCTTGTTCAGTTGAGTTTTCAACAGGTTTGACTAATTCCGGTTCTTCTTCTTCTACTGAATTATTTCTTTGAGGACGTTCTTGAAGTGGGATGTCTTGTTGTGACATTTTCTTCACCCTCTTTTCTAATCTTCGTTTCCAACAACGATGCTTGGGTGTATAATATACGTAGATGAGTAGGATTAATATTCCTATACTTCCAAGGATGATCCATAGGGTTGTGGTTGGAATGGTTGGAGTATTTGTTTTTGAAAGATCTTCATTCTCTTTCAATAATCTATCCAAATCTTTCTTCATTTGCTTGTGTGATTTTTCTGCTGCTTTAATATCATCATCTTTTTGCTTCTTAGACTTCTCTTTTTCCTTCTTAGGTTTCTCCATAGAATTTAAACTCTCTTGCAATTTCTCTAATTCCATCTTGGAAAATATTGTTTCAATTGGAGGTATAATAAACTAGAAACTGCTTCCTGTGTAAACAGTTGTCCTCATGTGAAAATGTGAAGTGAGGATAATTCCAGGTAAATATCCAACACATGTATTTGGCAATCTTATGTTTCCAACATTATTCAATTTGCTTATATTAGAAGGTAAGGAATGCAAATTATTTTGTTTAGCAGAGCATTTAACTGCTAATACTAGTTTTAATTATTTCGTCTGATGGTTCTTTTTCTTTAATTAATATTTGTATTGTCTGGAACATTAAGTTAATAAATGGTGGTTCTGTTTGGGCGAATTTGGTCTCCTAATATTAATTAAAGAAAAAGAACCATCGGATGAAATAATTAAAATTAATAATTGCTAAATATCGTCACCAGGGGATGCTTTTTTAATCTACATTTTCCAGCGCTTCTTCCTAGTAGATAAAAAGCCGAAACACCCAAGAAGGTTAGATGGTCTCAAGAGAACGTTCGTATACACCAGTTCCAGTTTTAGAAAAATTTTACATTTTTTAATTGGAAATCTTTGTGTTTTTAAAAGGACTTTTTAGCGTTTTGGCGGCTAGTAGCCTAAAAAGGAAGGTCGGTCGCCAGGATTGTATTGTCTGGAACATAAAGTTAATAAATGGTGGTTCCGTTTGGGCGAATTTGGTCTCCTAATATTAATTAATGCTAATACTAGTGTAAAGGGTGTAGAAAATACTCATGTTCCTTGCTTATCAATTCTTCTAAAAATTGGATAAAAATCTTTTACAATTTCCTTTGAACAAAGTTCTGTTACCTTCTGATCATTTCCGATGTATAACGAATATTCACAGCTCTGATGTGGAGCTCTAAAGATCGGAATGTCTGGTGAACAAACAGCAAACTGTGATATTTGGCAAACAGCCAATTCGTGATGACGTAACAACATGTACGATTGACGATCTATTGACAATGCTAAAATGGGATATTCTGTTTTAAAATATGCATAAGCTTTCAATGTAGGAATATATGTAGGTAATCCCAAAATTTCATAAGCATCAAAATATCCACTTGGAGTTTTCAATGGCATTTTTGCAAAAATTCTTAATTTTCCTGGAAGTGTGATAGCAATTGTAGTAATCCACTGGTAAAATTTAAAGAGAGTGTCAGCTTTGACTTGTTCTATCAATGAATAACCTTCCGGAAGTAGTGGTTGTATTTCTCGTAACGTACGGAACATCACTTCCTTTGAGATAAAATAGGAGCTTAATTTTCCTTGCTCTAAACCGTCTATAGCTTCTCTTAATTCGATTATTTGTGTATGAAATTCTTGCATTGCAAATTCTATATTTCTCATGATAATTTCAAATGCTAAATTAACTCGATACATTTTTAATAAGTTCTCGAAGGAATCTTGTCTTCGATTAAGGTCAACTCCCTTATCTTCAGAATGTTCACACATCCAGCATGAGAATTTTAATTCCTTTTCTTTAAAATAACTCACGAAATAACTCTATCATTTAATTAACTACTTCACTCAGCACTATTTAACATTATTTCTAAATCGACTCCAAGGAAACCAACATTTTCGATATTTCTTAAGGAAGAAATTAATCTACTAATGTGGAAATGATAATTCTCTAATTCTCGAGAAATTGCGACATCTTCCTCTTTCTGCTCCGTATTACACTTATAGTCTACTTAATTTACTTTCTGTATATTTTAGAACGATTACTTCGTATTAAGAATATACTAGTAATTCGATGGAAAATTCGAAGTTTTCGTATTCCTCATCATTCTGTTCAAACTATTTCTTAATATCTTATACTTGGGAAAGGAAGTAATACGATGAAGTGAGATATAATATTTTTAGTAATTTCCCTCGTTGACAAGCTATTGCCTATTTATATATTTCCTCTAGTTATCGGTTGTTTTCTTCCGCATTTGTTTGTATTTCATAATTTCATTTGGCTTCATTACAGGATACTTGGGATGCTTAGGAAAATATGATATAGGTATTCGACTTTTATGATCTTTTTCGATTTCCGATTCAACTCCTTTTATCTTCTGAGT
Source organism: Centruroides sculpturatus (assembly GCF_000671375.1). Taxonomy (NCBI): domain Eukaryota; kingdom Metazoa; phylum Arthropoda; class Arachnida; order Scorpiones; family Buthidae; genus Centruroides; species Centruroides sculpturatus. The sequence goes on from NW_019384520.1 coordinate 694,300, forward strand.
TTCCTTCGTACCATTTGCTCCCTTTGCTTGGGTTAAAATAATTGTTATAAAATACAACAGAAAGCCTATCTATTAAATCTATGAAATCTATTAAAATCAATTGAAGTATGATTCTTAGTTTTGCTTGCTTCCATTTTTGGCTCATTTCTTTCTTCTACCTTTTTTCCTTTTACTTCATTTTCTTCCGTATGCGTTATATTGGCCTTATTTATCTCCTTATTTTCTAGCTGAAGCTTATTGGAGGATTTCTTTTCTAAATTTAACTTTGTTTCTTCTCTCCTTTTATGTTTAATCTCCCGAATGATTTTCGTATTTTTATTTACTTCTCCTTTTTCACTAGGAGTATTACAAATTTTCTTTTCCTTATTTTGGTTACGTCCTGTTTTTGTCTTCCGCTTTGTCACTATGTGTTTGTTCCTTTTATGGCGGTTTCGTTCGGGAAACACCCGAACACTTCTTAAAACGCTAGGACCTGAATATTTTAAATCTATTTCCTTTTGATTCCTATTTCCAATTCCGATAAGCAGTTCTCCTTCAAAATAATTTTTCCTTGAGGGTCGGGGAGAGCAAAAATGTATTTCATTACCATTTTCTAAAATTATCCTTTTATTCTCTCTGTCTATAATTATTTTCTCCTCTTCTATAAAATCTTTTCCTAATATACCATCACACGGTATAAGGGTTTCGGAATCGACTATTCTCGCAATTCTTTTAAATTTTAATCCCCTTAATTTAAATGTCGGCAGTGATGTGCTTCTCAATACAACAGTTTTTCCATGACTATTTTCTATTTCCAGAGGCACAGTATAATGTACTTGGACTTTACTTTCTATCCTTCTTGCAAATCCGGTTGATAAAAATGTATTTATAGCCTCTTCATCAATTTGGACCTTTGCAGGTACATTGTTTATATACACAAGTATAATAGGCTTATTTCCTGCCCTAGCGGCATTTATCTTTCCCTTCCAGATGTTGTTCTTTTTATAATTTCTGTCACTTAACTGGGAACGGGATTGTATTTTTCTTTCCTTACGAAAATTTCTGGGATGTCACACCTTCGATTCTTCTATATTATTTATTACTCCTCTCCAATTATCTTGATTATTTCTAGGAGTCCTATCTCGAGTCATATTATCCAAATCAGAACGATAATTATTTCTATATGTCTCTCAACGGAAATTGGAACTTGGTTGCCGATTTCCGTTGTATGTTCGCTCTGTCGAACGGAAATATCTTATATTTCGTCCTCTTTCTCTATCTTTTTCTTCTTGAGATTTTTTCATAAAAGTATTAAATTGATTTTGTAGATCCCCTACGATGGTCATTATTTTCTTCATTTGTTTTTCGGATTTTGATTCGGTTTCTATTAAATTATCCTCCTTGTTATCTACTAACTCTTCCTCTTCCTTTATTACTTTTAAAAGGCCTCTAGGATGAGAAGTGAGAAGTTCGATATTCTCCTCATTTATTGCTATTTTTAGGGCCTGGTCGAATGTTTCGGGTTTCCTTGACATAACTCGTTGCCTGATTTTAATGTCAACCCCATTCATAAATTGGACCTTTAACCGTTCATCTAATTCTTTCTCCTTGACTCGTTTTATTACCGCTATTTCAGCATCATTGGCCCCTTCATGGGTAATTTCTACTTCTTCGGCCAGAGCTTGGAGACGCACGGCATACGTCTGCACATCTTCCTCTCGAGCCTGGACGTTTCATTTTTTTAAATTCGTCATAATCATCTACTTCCTTTATGTGCCAATCCTTTCTTACAAATTCTCTGGCAATTCCTATCACTTTTAACTTAGCAACAGCCAGCATCTGTGCCTTTGACCACGCTGCTACTCTAGTCACATCCGCTAATGTATCGAAATATTCGGATACTTTCGGACCTTTTACATCCCCCGAGAATGTCGGCAATAAGGGAATCATTCCACCCAAACCGCCTAAAGTAATTGGGTTACCAGCTAATGTAGCTCGCGAAGGTTCTTCCCTATCTCTATCCATTATCTTATTTCTAACTTATGACTAAAACTTAATATAAATCAAAATTATTTTTATACTCCTTCAATATGGATTTGATCTATCAATCAATCAACTATTTGTCTCTTTTTTCTGAATCAGATCTCTACTCACACTTTTAACACACCACTCGTGAGAGGTTACTACAAGTTTTTAATTCGAAACCCCACTCATATAAACCACTTGTGATTTCTGAAAGGTTTTCAGTTCGATAACCCCACTCCTGGGACACCAGTGTGAGAATCTTCTACGGATTTTTAAGTTCTAAACCCCACTCCTGAAAACCAGTGTGGGAGTAGCCGGGGGTACAAACTCCGTTTAGGATTGTTGGTACCACTTAATCGGCACAGATTATCCGAAATCTGTTCTCTAAAGTTTCAGATCACTAGATCTGATCTTAAAAACTTACATAGGAAGACGGTAATATTCTGCTTGATGAGGATCAAAGACTGTGACGTCTCTATCCAAATTGTCAGGTTCCCGACACCAGTTTGTCAATTAATCGTTCCGCGGACAAAAACGCGTGTGATTGGTTTATAGATCTGATTCAGACATTCTAGAGGAGACATTCTTTAACAAATAAACAAGAATAAATTTAATATAAACATAAACCAATAAAAATAGTACAAATATATGGTAGTGAGACAATGAATATGAATTACAACCTATAAGTCGAGAGAGATATGGACTTATACTTAACCGATACACGATCGAGAGAGAAAGCTTACAATATCGCTATTAAACATACAACCTGTTTTAGTTGTCTTTCGTCTTCTTCATCGGTTGGCAAAGGCACTTCGTTTATAAAGTTCTCAAACTTCATTCCGTGGGAGATCGAGATGTGCACAAAATCAAAGTATATCTTCTAAGTGCTAACTCTGGATTTATTCTATGTGACTCGACTAAGGGCGTTGGCCATCAGGAGAAATATGTATGGAGTCCTGACTCTTCCAGGTCTGTCGATGAACTCCTCGAATTCGGTTGAACATCCCCTGTATCTTCTCACCTACGACCAATTATCAGTCGAGGCTTTATCTACGTGGACGGATGGAAAGGGGATGAAATGAGGGGTAAACAGTTCCCACTGAAGCGAGATTTTTAGCAGATAATGGAAAAACAGAGGATGTTCTAACTTCCGTGGAAGGAAGTAGCATCTGTTATCTATCTTTTCCCACCTAAGACGTTATTTTTCTCACCAAAACGAAAGAATATTTTATAACAAAAATTTAATATTATTTTGAAATTATTAATTTAGACCCGGGGCCTATTCGGATCTCACACTACCATCTGTGTCGATGGTAGTGTGAGATACACACTACCATCTTATCAATACTGCACTGGAGTCCGTCCGCACAGCGGTGTACGCGGCGGGATTTAGTTCTTCCAAATACATCCATGTTAAAAATAGAGTTATGCAGTCTCTCTTCCCTGCCACCACATTACGCACACCAAGGGATTGGACAACACTTCGTCCCTCACTCCCATACTGTGGACGCTTCACGGCCCGGATCTGCCGGATCTTTAGGCAGAATGGTTTTCGTTTACCTATAGCCCCACGACCATGTCTGCGACGAATCTTGTGTAATGATAGAGATGCTATTTCCACCCTGGAAAAATCTGGTGTATACTCCGTTCCTCTGCAAAATCCAATATCAGGACTATGCACCAATTATATAGGAGAGACTACCAGAATGCTGGCTGCTCGCGTATCTGAACACCAACGTTCAGTGGCACTTGGCAATTGCGACACGGAACTTTCCAAATTGGCGATACAACACCACCACATAGCGCTTTGGAATCGAGTGGCAATACTCAAACGCTGTGATGAAGGGAGCTTGATATATATTTGAGGCCATCTTCACAAAACTGCTCTCCCCGTGCAACTCCCCTACCCTCGACTTACCGGACGTGTGGATTAATTTATACAGGCGTTTAAAAAATCAACAATAATTCTACACCCCTTTCCCGCACCTCCTATATGAATCAAGGCGCATACGTCGGTCGGCCTCTTTATGTGCGTTTTATTTTTATATGTTACGCATGTTTTATGTATTTTAAGTTATGTCACGACTTTATGTTTAAAATTTTAATCTAAACTTGCACTTAGGGGTCTATTCTGATCGGCTTCTATGCTGTATGTTAAGGCGCATGCGTGCAAAAATTTTATACGCATTTACAAAATATTTTTAATTCAAAATCTAAAATTTACTTGTTCTTAATAGCCATTCCAATTGGTTTTTATGTTATACATATTAAGGAGCACGCGCCAATTTTTCGCGTTTACAAAATAATTAATAGCCATTTCAATCGGTCTTTATTTCTTTATTTGTTTAAAAGGCATGCGCACCATCTTAAAATATTTATTTCTAAAATTTAAATCTTATTTATAATAATATTCCAAAAACGGCTAAAATTGTTAATGTTTAAATTTAAATGTTCTGTTCGAATTCTCTATTCGATTTTGAATTGACTGAAGACGACGTACATATTTACGTTGAAAGCGCTCGCAAGATTAAAATATTTCTTCTAATTTTATTTAACGCCTCATAGTCTGAAGTTTCTTAATGAAGGATTTAAAAGAAGTATAGCTGATCCCTGTCTTTATACCAGGGATCAATTTTGTCTTTAAGTGTTACACATTGTACCACAAATGAAGCACTGTAGAACATCAATTACTCCTTTTGCCCTCAGTAGTAGCCGTACTTACGGGGTGAATAGGAGCGAGAGCTGGAATATCTTCGACTACGACTAATAGGAGACCTTCCTCTGTAACCTCCACCTCCACTTCCTCCTCCAGCACCACCACTGCCACCGTATCCAGGATAAGTTGGTTTTCCCATGTATATTCCCGGCGTTGGAGTGTGAGCTCGTTGAGTAATGGAATAGTCTACTCTTATTTTACACCCATCAATTTCCTGACCATTGCATCTCTCTTTTGCCATTTTTGAATCCTCTACATCAGGGGTGGCCAACTTTTGTGTACGTAAGATCTACTTTTTATCTTAAAAATGTGTTGCGATCGACTCGTTGTCGTAGGCATAGTCTAAGTCAGGGATGGGCATTCCGCGGCCCGAGTCGCATAAAATGTGTATAAATACACCAATTTCCTAGCTTAAGAAGTATGCAGCAAAAATTCAAATGTTATTCTCTACAACTTATGTGTGTGAATAGTTTTTCCTGCAATGAATTTAGTAAAAATTAAAACGAGAAACCGGCTAACAGACTCACCTCGAAACTAATTTAAAACTAGCAGNTATAGCTGATCCCTGTCTTTATACCAGGGATCAATTTTGTCTTTAAGTGTTACACATTGTACCACAAATGAAGCACTGTAGAACATCAATTACTCCTTTTGCCCTCAGTAGTAGCCGTACTTACGGGGTGAATAGGAGCGGGAGCTGGAATATCTTCGACTACGACTAATAGGGGGAAGGAGACCTTCCTCTGCAACCTCCACCTCCACTTCCTCCTCCATCACCACTTCCTCCTCCATCACCACCACTGCCACCGTATCCAGGATAAGTTGGTTTTCCCATGTATATTCTCGGCGTTGGAGTGTGAGCTCGTTGAGTAATGGAATAGTCTACTTCAACAGTTCAAACAACCTTTACCGCTCCAGTGGTATTTGTTTACACCTTAGCAAACGTTTTCAACCTCATCGAGGTCTTCATCAGGCTACTTAGGAATTCGAACGCGTTTGGAACTGAACGTATACGATTCAAAATTCTTATAGTCTACTCTTATTTTACACCCATCAATTTCCTGACCATTGCATCTCTCTTTTGCCATTTTTGAATCCTCTACATTTTCAAAATAAACAAATGCAAATCCACGTGATCTTCCAGTCTGTGCATCATATACTACTTGAACATCTTCCAGAGGACCATATTTTGAAAATACTACTTATAATAATAAACCACACACACCTGATTTGTATTTGCCGAGTTATTTTCTTTATTCAAACGTTTTCGGCCAATTTGTATAGGCCATCTTCAGGCTTTAACATTTTTCGTTCCAATGGAACGAAAAATGCTGAGAAGGTAGATAGATAGAAAATACTACTATTAAATCACGCTCCTGGGTGTATAAACTCAAACCGAACACTCCAAGACATCTGCTTGGCTGTGGATTATCTCGATTTTCAACATGTCGACGATGAGTGGACATAGGCGATCTGCTATGACTTCTGTCTCTAATCTCTATTCTAATCTCGTTCTGTTCTAATCTCGATGACTATCACATCTACGATGTCTAGGAGATCGTGAACGAGAATGGCTGCAATAATGAGATCGAGAACGACTCCTTGAACGAGAGCAATTAAGCTGCTGGATTTTCAGCTCTGTTTTTGATTTGCGATATTTGCGGTAATGATGTCTTGTGCTACAAGTGTTATATATTTTTGAAATCGGCAAGAGATAGGGATTGCAACGGTGTTACTTTTATTAAAATTGATCAAGTATTTTTCAAACTACGAGCGTTGGAATTTTTGGAACTTCGGACTTTTTTTTTGGGATTACAGCTGACCGATTTACCGAATCGCTACACAGGATCTGACTCACTTCAGTTCTATGAGTACGATTTTGAATTTTGTCGAATTCGGTCCAGCAGTTATGAGAATATCGCTTATTTCCGGTGGAATTTCGTCGTTCTATTGTGGACTTCTGGTTGCATTTTTAGAAAAATTCTTAAATAGCTTTATTGAGGATCATAAATGTCACAATGCTACCAAATTTCATTTCGATAGGTACAGCCAAATTTGAATTATGCCAATTCTATTGAATTTTCCATTTCCTCAATTTGACGTTCTATGCCGTTTCTATGGTAAAGGTGCTCCTCTGAGTTGTTGATTAGTGATTAGTGCGATTTCTCGGGTTATTTATTATTATTTCTGTAGCATATTTGTTTTTATTGTTAATATAAATATTAAATATTAAGTTTATCTTTAATATATATCAAATTATGAATGAGACAGAGAGCTTGTCAGCTTCTGCTGCTCGTGCAGCAGCTTCAGAAGTAATCACTGAGCTTAAGGAATACATTGCGGAAAACGCTAACTCAAAGTTTTCCACTGTAAGACATACCGAATATATTCTGGATTGTGTTACTAGGGTCATTAATATTTATGAACAAAGCTTTGTTCTTAATATGTTAAAAGAAATCTCAGGGAAAATAGATACAATGAATGATCATAATTTGAAAAATGACAGTATACTTGTTAAACAGGATGAGGTACTTAAACGCCTAACTGCTCTTGACACTAACAAAAGTACTGTTAGTAATACTACCAAGCTGTATAGTACTGCACTTAAGGCCAGGGGTTCTGCCTCTACTAAGCAAAAACATGTGCCCACAACGAAAAATGTTCTTC
>NW_019384520.1:704643-709301 GCF_000671375.1 Centruroides sculpturatus
CTACTAAGCAAAAACATGTGCCCACAACGAAAAATGTTCTTCTGATCTATAATGCTAGTGACAATGGTAATAGTGATGATGTATGTAAAATTATTAAGGAACGAGTTAATCCATCGAGGATAAAGATTGGTGTTGACAGAGTTCGTAGGATTGGAAATGGGGGTATTGCTGTTGAGCTCGAGAAAAGTGAGGACATTAATGTTCTTGATAATTATGTCAAGGAACATATACCTGAGGTTAATACTAAACGGCCTAAAAAACGGAGACCTCATTTGATGATTTTTTCTATTCCTAAACATGATACTAAAGAAGAATTGCTCCGAAATATATATTACCAAAATGAATCTTTCCACTCTTTATATTCGGAAGAGGATTTTAAACAGGATTTTCGCCTTAAATTTTCTACTGGAAAGCGGGGAGGCGACTATCAAAATTGGGTCATTGAGGTTTCTCCATCCATGCGTGCACAGGTATTAAGATTAGATAAATTAAATATTGGATGGTCGCGCTGCAGGGCCATAGATTTTTGCCCAGTCCTGCAGTGTTTTTGTTAAATTTGTTAAATGCTGCTGCTTTGGGCATAGCACAAAGAAATATTCAGAGGAATATAACATTTGCAGCCGGTGTTCTGGGAATCACGCATTTAAGGATTGTCCTAAACTTGGAGAGCCTCTTACATGTATCAACTGCCGGCACAACCACTTTGAGGAACATAGGCACAATGCTAGAGATCCTGTTTGTAAAGTGTTTCAACATATAAAAGCTAACCTGATAAATAGGACTGACTATGGGTCAGAATTATAAAAATAGTATTACTGTTTTGCAAGTTAATTTACACAGGAGCATTGCTGCCAGTTCTCTCTTAGCGAGTGAAATACACAACTATGACTTAGTGTTGGTTCAAGAACCATATTGTTTACGTAATCAACCTACCTCTATTCCAGCTTACTGCTCTACAGTTAAAGGTACTAACAATAGTCCCTGGGCTATGACTATCGTTCCACATCGCCACATCCCTATTTTGCACTTAGCCTCTTTTAGTACGGATTATATGGTTTGTATTGAGACTTATATTGGCAATATTAACCCCTCTATGACCAGCGTACGTGGATACGTGAAAATGACTAATTACTTCCTTTATGGCTCCTTCCCCAACACAAAGCCTTAGATTACTATGACCACGATCGTCACTATCCTGCCAAAACAGGTCTCCATTCAAGATTTTGTATCCACGGGCCTCCCTTGGTATACGGTCGTGGTTTGGATTCTGCCCCATTAATTGACTCTTAATGGCCTTGATATAATCGTCACGGTCTTGAGAGGCAACAATCTTCGTGACCAGCGCCGGGGTTTCACTCTCGTGGCAGATATAAGTTGTTACGCTGTCGCCTACGACGTTATTGTTACATCCCCGGGAAATTAGGTCAGCCACTGGGTTTTCGCTCCCCTTTACGTGTATAACCTCTATATCATAATCGGATATTTGCATGGCCCATCTCATCAACCTTTTATTATGATTTTTAAACTCCCGGAGGTAAGACAGAGGCTTGTGGTCGGAGTATATAGTAACAGGTCTGCCCAATAAGATGAACCTAAAATGGCGAAGGGCCAACACAATCGCGTAGCACTCCTTTTCGACCGTTGAGTAGTTTATCTCTGCTCCCCTAAACTTCCGGCAGAAATATCCTATGGGGGCCAAATATCCGTTATCGGGCTGTTGGAGGACTGCTCCTGCAGCGAGGTCAGATGCATTGCAGTGAATAAAGAAGGGTTTTTCAAAGTCGGGGTACTTAAGTACAGGCGGCTGGGATAGGAGCCTCTTAAATTTTTCAATAGCGTCTTCGCATTTAGAAGACCAGATAAATTTTACACCCTTCTTCAACAACATGGTCAGGGGGTTTGCGATGGTAGAAAAATTTGAGATGAAGCTCCTATAAAACCCCACCATTCCAAGGAAGCTGCGGATGCCGGAGACATCCCGGGGGGGTGGGAGATCTAAAATGGCCTTGATATTTCCGGGATCCAGCTGAATCCCCGCTCGGTTAACGATATGACCAAGGTACTTAACTTCGTCTACCATGATCTTACACTTCCTGGGGTTCAATTTTAATTCCGCACCTTCTAACAATTTCAACACCTCACTCAACAAACTGATATGCTCTTCCATAGTCTTAGTGAACAGAACAACATCATCCTGGAAGACGAAGCATTTCACACCTATATACTTCGCCAATACTTTATTCATAACATACTGGAAGAAACGGCCGCTATTCTTGCCTCCCTGCGGCATGCGACACAACTGGAACTTCCCCCAGGGGGTCGAAAAGGCAAAAACTTTTCTAATTGATTTTTCTAGCGGAATCTGATAGTATCCGGATTTTAGGTCTAAAACCGAAAAAAATTTATTTCCGTGGAGTTGTGACAAGATGTCGTCCACTCTATTCAGGGGGAATTCCTGGAATTTGGTGATATCATTAATTCTCCTCAGGTCCAGAGTCATCCTCAGTTCACCGGATTCCTTCCGCACTAGGTGCACGGGGGAATTCCACTCGGACAAACTTTCTTCTAAGATCCCTGCCTTTATAAAGGAGTCGATCATCTCTTTCAATTGTGGGAGGTAAACATGAGGGATTCGGTACTGTCTAATGTTGATGGGAAGGCTAGACAGGAATTCCGGCTTGTGGGTGAACTTAGTCGTGCCCGTCAGATCTTCAATACGATTTGCGAATGACCCCGTATGTTCCGTGAGCACTTCCTTGACGATTACGCGAACGTCATCGCTTAAATGTGATAAATCTGGAAGTCCACAGATGGTGTCCGTCATGTGGCCCACGTTTGAGAATTCTATACTACTCTCTCTGTTCGATTCTGTCCCGTCTGCAACTTCAAGGATGCTCCTTATATTATGCAAAATCCGTGGGTTCGAGGCGATGAAATCCATACCAAGAATTATCTGGTATTCGAGGTTATTAGGAAGTGGCATGCAGGTAAACCTAACCGTTCCCTCGACATCACTACCATCGATGAATGGGACCTCTAATACTTTACTGCATTTAGTCGAGTGACCAGTTATGCCCCGTATGTTGATTTCATGGTCTGATAAGGAGAAGTGGCCTTTTCTGGTTAGTTTGGTGGCCGTTTCGTAGTTAATAATCGACTTCTCAGCACCTGAGTCTACCAAGCAAAACACTGTCTCGTCCACAATAGACCCCTTCACCATAGGCAAACCCCTTTTTGTAAACGTAATAGTATTGGCCAGATTAAAATGTTCCTTGGAGTCGTGCTACCGGCCTCTAGCCTGACTCCTCATCAGTTTAAACGGTCCTGCCTTCGGTTCGGGCAATTTCTCGCAAAGTGGGTTGGATCCCCGCATATAAAACATTTCTTACGGTGATCTATTGACCTTGTACGTTCTTGGAAGGCAGAGGTCAGCTCAGCCATGGATGAGCTGAGTTCTCCCAATTTGGTTAATATATCCGTCATCTCTTTCTTCTCGGTCGAGATAGAACATAAATCTGAAGGTCCTCTCTCGGCATCTTCGCATGCGGCCTCATTAATAATAAGGTTATGATTCCCCCTGGGCTTGCAAGCAAGTTCAGTTTGTTCCATGTGCTCGGCTATTGTTATAGCTTCTTCTAAATTGCTCGATTTGGCCCGGAGAACTGCTAGTTTAATAGATGATCTCATACCTCTTATGAACCGATCCATAATGATCTCGTCACGGATGGATTCTAAACAACTACTCTTTTCGGATGCTCTAGCGAGTAAGGTCTTCATCCGTATCGTATAATCACATACACTTTCATCACGGTGCTGGGAGATCGACAGCATCTCATCCAAGGCTGTTTTCTCATTTAACCTTGATTTGTCGAAACTCTTTTTCTTAATTTCCTCGAATGAATGTGGGAAACATGTTTGTAAATTAAAGAACATAGCCAAAGGTCCCGCTCTTAACTTCGCTGGTAACACAGCTATCTTGACTCGCTCCGACCATTGGGCCAAGATTGCAACATTATCCAAGATTTGGAAGAACTGATAAATGTCAACTGTGTCATTTGGTAAGTTTGAAAAGGTCGATATCATTCCCAGAAAACCGGTCACCACAGGGGCGGCGAGAGATTGGGTTTCCAGTGAATTTGTGACGGTTTGAGGAGTGAAGATGGATCCCACCAGGTCACGATCACCGTTGGTAGCCATATTGGATAGCTGTCTTTGTCTGCTGAGAACAGTGGATCCTGTCGTGGACGCCAAATTGTGGGGGTACAAATATCGTGTGAATGAATCAACACGATAAAATATAAGTGCTCAACCAGGGGATAAATTTATAACAAGCGTGCTTGGTGGAAACAACGCTTATTAAGGGGAATCCACTGGACTCAATAGGGACTAGACAAGACAACCATTGAATACTATAACAATATTTCTTTAATATACTTGGGAGGATACAGTACTCCCAAGATAAAGATGAGACACAAGAATACAGAGTCCGACAAATCTAGTATATCGCGAATCGATAACAAAAATCTCCCGACAATAAATTGCTCAAGCTGACGTAACAAGAATACATGGAAACATACCGACATAAATGAGGCTTTGACGATCCTTTCTTCTCTTCCACTCCGGGTAGGGAAAAGTTCCAAAGTTCTAAAAATCTCTAC
>NW_019384520.1:709467-732275 GCF_000671375.1 Centruroides sculpturatus
ATAACTAACCGCCTCTCTTGGCACCTGGAATCCTTAGGTAAACTCAATAACTTTCAATACGGCTTTAGGCATCAGAAGTCTACTACTGATGCGATTGAAATGGTTGTTGGAAAAATTCGGAGCCTATTAGAAAACAACAAATATGTTTTAGGCCTGAGTCTTGACATTAGTAAAGCGTTCGACTCTGCTTGGTGGCCATTGGTCCTTCATCAACTTAGGACCTTACAATGCCCCAGCAACATATACCAACTTATTAAAGACTATCTCGAAAACAGAATTGCAACTTTTTCTGTGGGCCATCTTTCTTTCCAACGTAAAGTCTTGAGAGGGTGCCCACAAGGCTCTGTTTGCGGACCTTTACTTTGGATTTTACTTTTTGATAGATTTCTTTGCCAGGACTTTGGGCAGGATGCCATGATTGCCTATGCGGATGATGTTTTCGTTCTTTTTGGTGGGCAGTCACGTGCTGATTTGGAATACAAAGGGAATCGTGCATTGAAAATGATATATGAATGGGGCATAACGAATAAACTCTGCTTTAATCCTAATAAAAGTAAAGCTATTGTCTTTAATAAGCCAAGACAACGAAACTTATATGCACGTGTTCCAACTCTTAGGATGAACGGTAAAAGTCTAAAAGTGGTGAAAGAACTTAAATATCTTGGCATATTATTAGACCATCGGCTGTCCTGGAATAACCATATTCATTATATTACTACACACACAGGGCATATTATGCACGCTTTTGCCAAGGTTGCCAGGTCATCGTGGGGCCTTAGTGGTCTGGCTATGGGAATGATATATGATAGCCTTTTTCTACCCATTCTCACTTATGGTGTGGCATTTGGGGCTCTGCCGCAGTTAAGGTACATCAAAAACGCAAATTGATCTCCGCACAACGTAGAGCTTTGTTGATGATAACCAAAGCATACAGAACCACGGCTAATGCTAGTTTGCAAGTGCTTGCTCGCAAGCCGCCTATTGATAAATATATTAACTACTGTTGTTTTTGTCGAAACCGTGTTGTATTTATGTATTGTATACTGGCACAATGAAGTGACTTTTCTTCAACACTAGGCAAGCCTAGTGTTGAAGAAAAGCCTAGTGTTGAAGAAAAGTCACTTCATTGTGCCAGTATACAATATTAACTACTTACAAAAAATTTGGAAAGTCAAATGTGGTAATCATCTTACCTCTACGTCAAACTCCTTCACTGAGGAAAGCTGGGAGAAAAATATTCCTTATAAAGATACTTTTAGCCCCTACACTAACATCAGATTTATTGAAGCCTCTTCTACTAGTTGTGCCATTAAAATTTTTACCGATGGTTCGAAGTGTGACTGTCATGTTGGTGCCAGTTTCGTTGCTTTTCACAACAATATTGAAATTTACTATAATGTTTTAGGTTTGTTCCACTTTGTAGCATTTTTCAAGCAGAGTTATATGCTATTTTACAGGCAATCGAGTGGTGTGAACGGGCTCTCAATAATGCCAAAATTGCAATCATTACCGATTCACTATCTTCTCTCTCTACGATTCGGAGGAAGTCTGTTCATCCTCTGGTCTTTAGTATTCAAAGACTGTTGATTGAGTCTGATAATGAGTATTATTTTAATTGGACGAGATCACATTGTAATGACTACGGCAATGATCGGACGGATCAACTTGCTAAAATGGCGGCAGCTGACCCGAACATCTCTATCAGTTACAATATGATTTCAACAAAAATGCTGAAAGAGGTCCTTTGGAACGATTTGCTTGTGGAGTGGCAGCATAGTTGGGATGCCAACACCTCAGTTACGAAACAGTTTTTTCCTGATATATTGAAATTTTTGAAGAACACTTGGATTGAAGTTACTCACCATTCTATACAATTTCACACCACTCATGGCCGTTTTAATTCATATCTTGCTCGCTTTACCTTGCGTAATAACAGTCTATGTCCTGTTTGCAACACCATTGACAGTAGTTTCCATTATATTTTTGAATGCCCCATGACTGAGATTGAAAGACATCAGTTACGCACTCTTCTAACCAGTAAAAATCGTTCTTGGCCGTGTGATGCTCAAGACCTTACTTCGGATAAGGAAACTTACAATTTACTTGTTCAGATATTTGAAAGTATTTTCGAGTTACAACAATTTCTTAATGTTCTTTACTAGAAAATTCACACGTTGTTAATAGTATACACTTGGTAAGGCTTAATTTGATTCCTCGTTCGTATCCTTTGCTGCTTTTCCCATTCTTGTTTAAGTCTTCTGGTGTTTGAGGTGATCTCCTCACTTAAACTTAGGGATCTTGTGGTTTGTTTAAAATTCGACTGCAGCGGATTGTAGATTATGATAGTTTCCTGGCTATTCACTTTTGGTCTTGCACCTTGTGGTCATAATTGCACATCAAAAGAACAAATGTCACTTAAGAAGAAATTCTTTTTCACTTTCTTCTGGACTTTACTGTGACTAGTGGGAATGTATACTACTAATTGGACTGAACACTGTGTTAACGCCGTACCACTTTAAGCATATTGGTGGTTATTGTGTTTGCTGGACTTTAGTTTGTGAAGTAGTATACTTGGCTTCTTTGTGTACATTTTCTTATGGCTGACACTCTGGGTAATTCTGTGGATTCTACTGGTGGAGATATACTTGATGTACTGTCACTGTTTCTCTGTGGTAATACCTGGTCGAACTATTTTTGTCATGCTACAATAGTTCGTGTTTGAACTTAATACACATTATTACATTTATTGTAATTGTTTGAGTTTACTGAAACTGGAAGGAGCTTACATTTTTCTACTGGACTGTTTTCTGCATCAACTCTACATCAATCCATGCTTTGTGGTGTACTTGTGTATTATATTATGTTTTCTATTTTGGTGCGCCACTGTGATGTGATCAACTAGTGGTTTCCTTGCTATTGAAATAATTGTGGTGTGGACGAAGTTTCTTCAACTTCCAGTGAATATAAATGATGCAGCGTGAAGACAATCCTTCAACTTCTGGTGGCTCTTACTATGTCGGAATATTACGTACAGAAGTTTGGCGGAGTTCAGTGGTGTTGAGAACATTTTTCAACTTCCATTGCTCAACTACTAGCGGATTTTCTTGTGGCCGAAACATAAGTACTTTGGTGCAAGTGATTATTACTTCTTTACACTATACTGTCTTATTATTATATATTATAGTTTGTATATATACTCATTTCTATATGATATGTATCATCTATGATATCTTTGCACTTCTGCTGTTTGCTTCTTTTATAATTTGTTAACTTGCGCTTAATTGTTGTGATTCTAATTTTATTTTATCTTCATTACTTTTAATTGTTACTGTATATTTTACACTATCTTATTTTTTCATAAAATTTTTACTTGTATAAATATATATTAAGCCTGTATAATATCCTTGTTGTCCTCCCATCATTGTACTATTTTACTCTTAATGTTTATTAATATGCTGTATTCATTGTCATAATTAATTAGTGTTTTTAAATCCTGATAATGCTCAGCGAAATCAGAAAATGTAACTTATGTTATTTTAATAAAATTAATGAAATGAAAAAAATGTCTTTATACCAGAGGCTATAAAAGATGCTTGTATTTAGCAATTCATGTAGATGACGTAATAGCAATGGCCACAGACGAACATACGTTAACCGAATTTGAGACCGATCGAAATGAAAGAAATGTTTAAAATCAAGAATTTAGGTGACTTAAAATATTATCTGGGAATACAATTTGAAAGAGACGAGAACAGAATATTTTCACTTCACCAAGAAAGATATATCGAAAATAAATTGTGAGAATTTAACTTATCCGATTCGAGACCGTCTAATATTCCTATGGATACAGGATACTTAAGAAGAAATGAAATGCCAGATACGTTCAAAAACAACAATGTATACAGAAGTGCTATTGGATCTTTATTATATCTAGTGACTAACTCGCATCCAGATATTGCGATAAGTACATCGATATTAGCGAGAAAAGTAACAAAACCTTCAGAAAGTGATTGGGTGGAAGTAAAAAGAATCTTTCATTATCTGAATTCGACAAAAAAGAAGAAACTTAAATTAGGAAATATTGATGAAGAATTAGAACTTAAATGTTATGTAGATGCCGACTGGGGAGGCGATCGTATAGACCACAAATCGAACACAGGATATTTGCTCTTGCTAAAAGGAAGTCCTATTCATTGGGTTAGTAAAAAGCAACAGTGTGTAGCACTTTCATCCATCGAAGCGGAGTACGTAGCCTTGGCAGAAGCTACCTAAGAAACTGTATGGATGAAACGACTTCTAGAAGAAATAAATGTACCGATTACAGCACCTATCAAAATATTTGAGGACAATCAAAGTTGTATTCGACTTTTAGAATTAGGAAAAGCACAACAGTGCACGAAATATATCAACACAAAATACCATTTTGTACGTGATTTAAAGAATTCGGGAGAAATTACTGTAATCTATTGTTTGAGTGAACGGATGACAGCTGATTTGTTAACAAAGCCGCTAGATGCGAATAAGGTTAAGAAATTTACTCGCGATATCGGATTGTATTAATGATCAATTGTTGAGGGGGTGTGTTGGAATCAACGATCGCAATGTTCTGTAATGTTCTGACGTAATAAAAGGTTGGTGGTGCTCTTGACCCCTCAGGCAAAGTGACCTCGTTTCACTCTCCCCTTTCGAGCACTGACCTTCCGGGAGTGACAACTGTGTAATCTTTGTGCACTCTTTGTTCTTTGTTATATAACTAGTTACGCGAGTCTAACTTGATTTTACTAATCTCTCCGAAAAGCTATATCCAGTCTAACAGTCAAAACTAACATAATTGATATTAGTGTTGTTCTAGTTATTTGCATAGTTTCACATGTCACTGTTGGTAAATTTTCATCAGTAATGCAAAAAACTGCATTTAGTGTTTACATTTGGTATTATTTCATGTGATCCTTACTTTTGACTTCCACTGTAGTTATAATAAGCAGCCATTTCTTTTTGACCCTCCTAAATGCATTTTGGCTGTATTAAGATAGCCATGTACAGGGTTATCTTCTCACAAGTTATTGTGGTCTAAAAGTTTTTTTACATAATCACAACACTTTTTTCACAAACCCATATAGAAACCTGGATTAGAGTATAGAGTAATACAGCCAAACTGAGTGTTCAGTCATCATCATTTAATATTTCCAATCAGTTCTCAATATTACTATATTTTCATGCTATAATCTTTAATGGCATTTTTTCCACAGAAAATTATTAGAACAAAAATAAAACCTTTGTAAAATTTGCTTCACTATATACCCTGTGACAATGGAGTAACCATTGCTCCATAAATGGAAATTTGTAAATGCAACTTAAAATTGGCATGTAATCACACCCCTAAAAATTACATTTTAGACATGGATAAGTTATAGCTTGTATGTATGAAAATACGGTGCTCCCATATCTTTGCTGCTATTGTCTCTTATCCTTATTGGCACAGTTTTTCCTTAAAGAGAGAATGAAAAGATAGATATTTAAGACATATTGTTGATAAGACTACTAGCACCATTATTGCAAAATGTTTAAATATATAATTAACAGAATAAAAAGCATTACATACAATGATTTATTTGCAATTTTTATGGATAATCAAAATTTAATATTTAAATTTCAAAAATTACTATTTCTTTCATGAAGTTAGGTGGAATAATAGCTCCTAATGATGAAAGTTGCCATCTTGATGAAAATGGTTATTATACAGAAAGCTTAAGTCAGGTAAGAAAAATAATTACTTTTATTTGAAATAATCATACCATAATTAAGATGATATAACTTAGATGATTTTTCTGATTTACAGAATAATTATCGCTCATTTAATAACATTAAAAATATTTTATTAATTTATTTAAATTTAAAACATAAATTTTCCTTAATTATTATTATTGTTTGATATTATCTGAATGAAAAGAGTGCCTTCTTTAAAACAAAATAATAAGTTCTTATAAATAAGAGCTGTCCATAAACTATATAATGCTGATATGTGATAGGTATGCAGGTAATTGTTACAATGCATTACAAGAATTTATGTGTAATGCATTATAACAATGTCACTTAATACTGAGGTCTCAACTCTCGGGTAATAGATTGATTTATTTTTGTATCCAAAGTGTTAAGTTCATGATCCATCCTTGGTATGGCCAAGGCATTCTGACTACTTTTACCATATAAGGCAGCAAACTCAAAGTTTTTAAATGTTATTATGAAGGTTTGTGACTCCTCTTACCTCATAATTTAACTGATTTTGACGTTTCTCCGCATTAATAACCATATGTTTAGGTTTATTCTCGACACTTATTCAAAACATTGTTACAATTGTCGAGTTGCATGGTTATTTGATTGTCTTTAATTTATTGGTCAGAGGTCACTAGAAAAGCCAGGTAGTGGGAAAAGAAAGTGGGTTTTTTCCACTTCACAAATTAACTGTGTATTAATTTTTAATCCATTAATTTAACTAATTAATCATGCTCAGGATCTCATATAAACATTGTTTTGAATATCATCTTTAGTCTCCTGCCCTCCTAGCCATGTTTTCAGTTCAGAAAAGAGGTGAAAGTTGGTCAGTGCTAAATCACTATACACTGGGTGTTTAAAAAGTTTCAAGCTGGATGGAAGTCTGAAAGGTGGAAGACTTCACACACTTTTAATGTGTGCATCTTCCGATTTTAGCACCAACCAACTTCCATCTCTTTCCTGAACTGAAAATGTGGCTAGGAAGGCAGAGGTTCAAGACTAATGACGATCTTCAAAACAACGTTAAGGCCCATCTCAAGTCACTGACAGCAACATTCTATGAAGAAGGGGATTGCAAAACTCATCCACAGTATGAAAAATGCCTCAGTTTTCACTGTGATTATGTCAAAAAGTAACCATGTTTGTACCTAACTTTTGGTAATAAATTCATTTTGTTATTTACACTTGTCTTTGTTTTATGGACCATTGGAGATTGAAAACAAAAAACTGCCCTCATATAAATTTTAAGATGGACATGCTCAATTTTATTACAGAGCATTATAGGAGTTAAAGACAGCATTGAAAAGTATAGTGATAGCATTACATAATTCATGGACAGTCCTTAATGATGTGGTTTGATTATATTTAAGAGTTGTCATAATATAATTTTGTGAAATAAAAACCTAATATAGATATCTATTTTACAACATGTCATTTCTACAACACAGTTTCATTCTAACATGGTTCAAACATTGGGGAAATCCCCTACACAACATGGTTTTGCTCTAACACAGTTCAAGAATTTGGGAAATCCTCCATACAAAATTTCACAATTTTTAAGTGCAAACTCCATTATTCGATATTTTCATATTCAAATAAGCATATGTGTTGTCTCAGATTTGCCCATAGATTTTAAAATATTGAAATTTTCGATTTGTTTTGTGCCTTTTGTCAGGTTTACTTTAATAAAAACTGATAGTACAATTTTTTCTTCATCTTCCTAGCTTTCCTATCAGGTGTCATTGTTGCTATCAGACTTTAGCTTTTAAGACTGTTTTTTGTTTTTTTTTATAGTTTGGCTGTCCGCAATGTTTGTTTTTGTATGTAGTTGTATATAGCATAGAACTCCATTTCTTCCTTCCTGTAATTCTTCTTCCTTCTGTCTTCAACCCTTTCCTGTCACATGACACGAGTCTTGCTGTTTGTGGGTCCTGATTGGCCAGAATACCAAACAGAAAAGAAAGGGTCCTGCACAAGGGGGACCAGGGGAACGGGAGTTAAGGAGAGCCAGTTTTGAGATTGTCACTGATGAGAGAGGAGGTCTAATGAGGGAGACCGAATGGATTGAGAAGTGACCAGGACTCTGAGGCCTAGAAGGATAGGAAAGCAGAGATAGACAGTGTAGACTATGTGTGAACAGTGACATTGAGCTAAGTTGTATAATCATACAGAACTAAGTAAGTGAGCCCTTCCATCCAAGCCTAAGAACATCTTCCTCAGCAATATTTAATGATAATGGTGATCATTACCCCGGATGTAAAAGGATTAAGCATATACCATCCATATGGCAATAATCATCCATGTTATCTCTATCAGGACTCCAATCTAAGCTACCAGTATACTCTCTAACCATTCTTCATTCTTCTTTCTCTGTCTAGTTCGTAAGTAGTGATAGTTTTAGTTTTAAGCTGAATTGTGTTATAAACAGTTGTCGCAGGAAGATCAAGTAAGAGTGGAGAATTAGTGTAAATACATTTTTGGTTTTTTATAATAGGCAGACTGACTCTGTCCCCTCTATTTGATTAATAAACACTATTCGACTGGTGTTCACCTCGTCTTATTTGTAACACATTTCACACCTTTCACAATAGACTAATCTTCATATTTAGAAAAGTTTATTTAAACATATAACTTCTTCTTGCACACCGGGGTGTAAAATAAACAAAAAATGTACTTACTCGTTCCTCTAACCGGTGTGTAGAAATACAAAAGAAGGACACGGAAGGTGTTCGGAAAACATTTGTTTTTACAAAATTATTTATTTTTGTATTTCTACACACTGGTTAGAGGCACGAGTAAGTACATTTTTTGTTTACTTAAACATTTTTAAGTAAGTGCTATTAAACTTTTTTTAACTGTAGGTAAGTAACCATTCATATAAATGATAAATGAAATACAGCAGTATCTTGATACTCAAACTGCTCTTAATTGAACAACTTGGTTGGTATTCAAACACAAATTACAGAAAAAATTACTCAGTACTTTGCTGAACAAATGCAAGCAACTAGAACAAATTTTTGATTAATAACATATTTTTATTTTGTCATCCATAAAGATTTTTATGATAAAAATTAAAAAAGGAAAATTTTGTTGATATTTCTGATCAAGATCGACAAAAAAAACTCAGATGATGATGATACTTTGTAAAAAGATAATGTCCTTGTTTAACTAAAATTAATACTAACAAATAATATAGTACTTTTAATTGGAATTGCTAATTATTGATTGGAAATAAATTATTGATTGCTTTAATAAACATATTTCTCTTAGTAATGAAAAAGAGTAGTATACTTTTGTTAATTTTTGGAACCTGTGTTTTGCACTAGTCCTTTTTTTCATTTATCATGGATTCGTATAACATGGAAAATTTTTATAATCTAACTACCATGTTATATAAGGGCTACCTGTACCATTTGTACACATTAACAAATTTCACATATGTTAGTAATATAATTCAGAAGTAAATCATTATTATTGTATGTCCATAAATTTTATAGATTAGGATTCTGAATTTATTTATATTCTCCTATTAACAAATATATTGTAATTTTACATATTAATGAATCACTGAAATAATCAACTTTTAAAAATTAAATTTATATTTTTTTATTTTAAAATATACATTTAACCCTTTATTTACATGATGGAGTAGTTCCATGTAAAATTGAAATTGTTTAAACAAAAACTGATATGGGAAATGGAGAAATAAATTTCAAGGTTCTATTTTTATCCACTAAAATGAAATAAAAGAAAATTAAATTTTATTTTGTAACTTCTTGGTTTAAACAATTTTGGCTGGTAAAGAAACAATTTTCCTCTTCTGTTTTTTACTATAACATCACAAATATCTTTAAAATCTAGTTCAACATATAATCAAATGATGAGAAATATATAAACTGACAAAACTGTTTGTCAGTTTATATATTTCTCATTGTTTGATTATATGTTAGACTGGATTTTAAAGGTATTTGTGATGTTATAGTAATCAACCAGTCTCCAATAGAACAAAGAAAAGTTAGAATGGACACACATAAAGAACACAATTTATATAAAAACATAAAAATGTCATACTGCATTAAATGGCAATTACATCACAATACAATGATACATTACAGTGAATACTCTTAACATTTAAGATTGAAAGTGTATTATTCTTACCAAAAACAAAATATTTTATGTATTTTATTATTATTTTATGATTTTATCACTTGTCAAAAATGACAACAATTTTTCTTTTATTTTTTAATTAGGATTATCCATCTTTAAGCCAAATTAATAAAATACTTGTCGAAAATAAAATTAATGTTATATTTGCTGTCCCTGAACAAAAAATACCACTCTATAACATTCTTAGTTCAAAAATTGAAGCATCATATGCAGGAAAATTATTAAAAGATTCTTCAAATATAGTTCATTTAATTCAAGGTCAATATAATGTAAGTTTATCTCACTGTTTATTTAAGTTTTTATATTATTTCAATTTTCTGAATTTTAAATATTTCACTCTTAATTTTCAATTATAGAAAATTAGATCAAAGGTTATATTGAAAAATAGTTCTAATGAATTTATGAAAGTGACTTATGTCTCAAAATGTTTAGGGTAAGTATTGTAATTATTTAATTCAAATAAACTTTTTCTAAAAATATGAATTAAAGAAGAAAAAAATACTTTTATTCAGCAGACTTGTCTACTATAATAATACAGTAGAGCATCGATTATCTGACTTAATTGGGGACTCGGGTTGGTCGGATAACTGAAAAAATCAGATAACTGAAAAGAATGAAAAAAATACATTATTAGTGTAGTATATTAGTATATCCCATGTAATTAGTATATTAGTATATCACTATTAACCTACTTTGCGTTGAATTTTCATCAATGTTAAGCCTAACAAAATTTTTTTTTAAATAATAATTGTCGCTATTCTATCGTTTTGAATTTTCGTCGATATTAAGCGTAACATAAACTTTTTAAAATAATAATCGTGGCTATTGTATCGTTAAAAAATGATTTCTTTATGTTTTACAAACAAAAAATTAAAAATTATTTTTAAATTATTTTATTGCTCACAAAACAAATAACCATTCATAATTAGAAAATTAGGTATCGTTTAAATACTGGCCTCCCTTTCATGGTTGAGCCAGTGTTGCCAGCTAAAACATGCAAAAATGTAACAAAAATAATCTTAAAGTAGCCAAGGCATAGCCAAATATTGTAGCGCCACATCACTAGCGGACATTTGAAATCTGCTGACTAGAATGGTCGGTTAACCGATGTGACGGTTAATCAGGGGTCGGATAATCAATGCTCTGCTGTAAATGGTGTCAACCTGTTTAATAGTTGCTCTTAGATTATGTAAGAACTTGGATAGAATGTAATTATATGAAATTCAAAAATTGATAACATTTAAGAAATTAGAATACAAAATTTGAATATCAAATAATAATGGAAGAAAAATTAAATATAATGCATNAGGTATCGTTTAAATACTGGCCTCCCTTTCATGGTCGAGCCAGTGTTGCCAGCTAAAACATGCAAAAATGTAACAAAAATAATATTAAAGTAGCCAAGGCATAGCCAAATATTGTAGTGCCACATCACTAGCGGACATTTGAAATCTGCTGACTAGAATGGTCGGTTAACCGATGTGCGGTTAATTAGGGGTCGGATAATCAATGCTCTACTGTAAATGGTGTCAACCTGTTTAATAGTTGCTCTTAGATTATGTAAGAACTTGGATAGAATGTAATTATATGAAATTCAAAAATTGATAACATTTAAGAAATTAGAATACAAAATTTGAATATCAAATAATAATGGAAGAAAAATTAAATATAATGCATNTTTTTTTATTTAACCATTAATAAAATATTCTGATGGACTCCTTTCTCTGTCAGTTGTACAAATTTATAGCAAAAGATGCTGAGAGTTGAGGGCTCTCTGAAAAAAATTTTCTTTGCTCAAGGATTTAAGCAAAGAAAATTTTACCAAGAAATCTGGGGAAACCCTGATGGAAGGTTTTGAGAAGCATTAATAATGATAATTTGAAAGCAAAAGATAAAAACATGGTTACTAAAAGAGGCACTGTTTAGCAACTGATACTAAATCCAAAACGAAAAAAATATAGGGAAGTGCAAATGGAGATATATGAATAATTAGTAGTATTGAACATTGTTATATTTTTTTCTAAAATAGAACTATAAGAAATAATGTCTTTAGTCATCATAAATGCATACCAACAATTAAGGGCATTGCCAAGGGAGGGGGCAGCTGCTCCCCTAGAAATTTGAAAAAATTATTTAAATGTTAAGTTTTAATTAAAATAATCTTCTTGGGCTTCTTGTAAGTTTAAAAAAAATGTTTTAATTAAGATATTTCTTTTCCAGTACATAGTAAATGATTAAAACTTTATGAATTGTTTTTATTTTACCTACATACAATTCATATCCTCTACCAATTTATATCATTTTGCCTCCGGCTCATTGGCTGGTGATGCTCTTGCCAACAATAGTTATTTAGAAAAAGACCAGTGCTTACAAATATCTGTTTGGAAACCCTTGAAGATTGCTGGTGGAACCTTAGAGTACCATGGAACACATTTTGAATACCATTAGACTAGAGGACAGAAAAACAGTAGAGCATCAGTTATTGAAATAATCAGAGTAGGACGGTTTTGGTATGGTTGTTATAATAGTTTAAGGCAAAATATGAACAGATTAGCATTGAAAGTACTCAGTGAGGCAAAATAAAAGGAATTTATTCATATTTTTCAATTTTGTAAATGTAGGGATATATAATATAAGGTTTCAGTTTACATTTTCTTTTATGGCACAGAATGCAATTTTAAATATAAGAAAATTGTTTCACCACTTAGATAAGTGTTATCAAATTAAAAAACTGTTATAATGAATGTTTGTGCACAGCAAAGCATTTCTAAATGAAATGCTATCATGTAGCAAACCATTTCTAAACATTTGCTGCAAGGGGTCACTGCAGCAAAGATAAAGCAGCTATTATATCTGCTACATGTGCAAAGCAAAATGGATGCTTGTATGTATAATGAAATATTATGCTGTGAAAATAAAGTCAAAATGACTGTTGATAAATGTATTATGGAAAGATTAAGGAGAATTAATTTTCTAAAATGACTCTGAAAGTCATAGTATTTTCCTTCCTATTCTTTATATATCTTAAACATAATTATTCATCTGTCTCTTTTACTTTCTTCACATTTTTGAGAAGAGAAATGCTCAATTCTTTATCTCTTTTTTTGTTATATTTGTTTCAAAAATACCAGAATGTTATATTGTAGTTCTTTAACTAAAACACTACTTTCAGCTGTAACAGGAATTAAAGAATGGATTAAGGCTTCCATGTTTAGCTCGAGCGGAAAGCATACGATATTAACAAAGGGCACTGCAACAGAGTATTATCCTGTATGGCACAAGCAGAGGACTCTGTGGTTAAATGGAATGAATTGACTATCCTCAGGACTATGCGTTCTCCATCACTGGCAATGCGTGAAGAAAAGATCAAACTATGTAAAAGTAAATTAAAAGATGGTTGTATTAACGGCAGGGATGCAGATGGACTAGCTTCCGCATGGAAGTTTTACATAAAAGGAAAACCTAAAACGCAAAAATTCTTAGCCTGCACCTGCCCTTATACTTAGAGGCATTTTTTTTGTATATTTATTTTTATTTTACATAATGTAATAAAATAAAAATTAACATATTTTTATTCTTAATCTGAAATTGCAGGATAAACGGTAGTGAAATCCAAAATAAAATGTAATTAAAAGATGGTTGTATTAACGCCAGGGATGCGGATGGACTAGCTTCCGCATGGAAATTCTACATAAAAGAAAAACTAAAACGCAAAAATTCTATGGCCTATTTTATTAGGTCGAAAACGTTAATGTTTCTTTAATAAACATTTTCTCAGCAACATGTGTTGGGTGATTTAGTATGAATGTATGCTAATCCTAGATTTGGATAACCAATTTTTTTTTTTTTTTTTTTTATAACTATTCACATTTAGTAAGGAAAGAATAGAAAGATAAATATTTTAAATAAAGCAAAACTGTTAATTTAATTCCAGTACAATAGTAAAGTAAGATTTAATGCATTAGAAGCCTGTGACTCATTAATTATGCTTTCTCCATTTGTACTATAATAAATAAAACATAATGCTAGTTCAATAGCTGGTGTACAGATCATGCCGACAATTGTTATTATGTAAAAACTTTGTAATTTCTGGAATTCATACTCTCTGAATCGATTTAGGTTAATTGATTTCCAGATAATCAATGCTTTTACTATACAAAAAAACAAATGGAAGTTAAACTTATTTTACAAATATGATAATTTTTTTCTTTTCCAATAAAAAAATCTTATTTAAAAAAGTATCAGCAGAAAAGTTTG
Source organism: Centruroides sculpturatus (assembly GCF_000671375.1). Taxonomy (NCBI): domain Eukaryota; kingdom Metazoa; phylum Arthropoda; class Arachnida; order Scorpiones; family Buthidae; genus Centruroides; species Centruroides sculpturatus. Next base: position 723,664 of record NW_019384520.1, read on the forward strand.
CTGATACTTTTTTAAAAATCATATTCCTTTTACTATGTATTAATTTTGTCTACCAAACATTTTTACATAAAATTATGTTTTCTCCTTATAAATGTTTTAGACTTTTCACTATAATTAATGTTTTTTATTGTCATGAACGTCTATTATTATTGGTCTCAGTAGTGTATGCTTACTCTTTTCTTTACGTAGCAGCCTAAACACGCACAGACTCCCAATATATCAATGATTAATGCTAGGCAATCTCTGGCATTGAAATTTGCTGCATGGACAATGTCCAACACTGCCATGGTGATAACGGCAAAGAAATACAAACAAATCATCATTTTTAATATGTTAGAAATCAAAACACCAAACAGATACTTAAATACTTTCCTTATTCCTATGTGGCGTCGAAACATTTACAATAGGAGGAAGGAAAGTGTTTAAATATCTATTTGTATATCTACCAGTGATTCAACATCTTGTGATGATAATTGTCACGTGGTTGGTGGAAGCAGGTTGAATGCATGCAACATGTCCACCTATGTCATTCCATTTTTGTAATGCTTTTTTGTAAAACGAAATATTTTATTTATTTAGTACATTTGGAAACGTCAGACCTGATTGTATTCCTCCCCCTGATAAAAAGAAATAAAAGATCCTTAATAAAATATTAACAAAGTATAAAAGACACAATAAAAATTATAAACATAGAAAAACAAAAGTTACAGTATATATAATACAAAATAGATTTACATTTATTTTTAAAAATGTTAAAATCACAATATAGGTATGGTTCCACAGGTTGTTTATGAGATACTATTTGGTAAGGAAAAAAAAAAAAGATCTTTGTGAGAGAGAAAGACAGAAATAAGGGATGAAGAAGCATGATATATTGTGGGTTCTTGCAGTTGGAATGCGGAGACCTAACCAGTAGTTTGAGATTTGACCGTTGAAGTATTTATCAAAGTATTTTAAGAGATCAGAAAGATTAGGAAGACCAAGATGAACTCTTGCCACATTGTGGTCATCAGTATAGGGTAGGTTGCAGAATTTATGTTTCTGTATCAGGAAATAAACTTTATATAATTCAGATTGTACTTTTTGAAGCAAGTAAGGGGCAGCCACTGCCCAGATGGGTAAACAATAATTGACTATTGACTGAAAATTAGTAAAGAAAATTGTTCTGAGTACAGATTTTGAAGAAATATTTTTGGAAAAATGTCAGATAATGCCACGTCTAATGTCAAGTGATTTAATATTGTAAGAGATATGATCTAAAAGATTAATTTTTCATCAAATATGATACCAAGGTCACAATGAGACTGAACATAGTTTATTTTAGTGGAATCAATAAATATTGAAGGGCGGTATGGATTGCAAAGTAGGGAAAAGCACATAATAAGTTTTATGGATATTGATTTTTAGATTATAACTGGCAAATGTGTAGCATAAAGAATTGATAATAGCTTGAAGAGGGAGGAGGGATCATTGGATAAAATTTTAATGTCATCAGCATAGGCAATTATTTTAGAGTATGGATTGATTAGTAATTTATCTATGTAAGCTGAGAAAAAAAAAGCATATTTAATACAGAACCCTGTGGTATGCCACAGATGGGGTGATTTTGAATTTCTCCCTTTTTCCCCTAACATGAATCTTACATAGTCTGGACAAATAGTAATTGTTTAACCAACAGCAGAGAGTGGGATCTAGATAAAAATAATCACTTAGCAACTTAAATAGTAAATTAGGATGATTGAGTCAAAGGTCTGGAAAATGTCAATATAAATTATGTAAGTGAATTTTTTTTCTCAAAATTTTGCAGAATTGTATGTTGATTCAAGAAGGTTAGAGGTGGTCAGAAGATTATGGATGCTGCAGTGTTGATGAGGGGAAATTCTGGAAGTAATTTGGGTATAGATTATATGATACAAGCAAATGTCGAAAATTTTTAACAGATTTAAGTAAAACACAAGTTTCTTACATTCATACTGGAACGTATATATTAAGTTGTTCGAAAAATAAGTTCATTTTTTTTACCACTAGATGGATTAGTCGTATTTTTCCTGCCATTTTCATTCTAAACCATATTATCATTATATATTTTGACATCTAGCATTTTAAGGCTTATTTGTAAAAAATTTTGTATGATTCTGTACGATTTTTTTTTTCGGCGTTCCATCAAATATGGAAAATCAAAAGCATCATTTTTGGCATATTTTGCTTTTTTATTACCAAAAAATAAAAATGCTGTTCAAGTAAGAAAAAAATTGTGGTACATGTATGGAGATGATGTGTTGAGAGAAAGACAGTGCCAAAACTGGTTTACAAAATTTCGTTCTGGCAATTTCAATATTAAAGATGCACTACGTTCTGGATGGCCAATTGAAGTCAATGAAAACAAAATCAATCAGTATCTTTTATTTTGTTTTCAATGGCTTCAATTGGCCATCCAGAACGTAGTGCATCTTTAATATTGAAATTGCCAGAACGAAATTTTGTAAACCAGTTTTGGCACTGTCTTTCTCTCAACACATCATCTCCATACATGTACCACAATTTTTTTCTTGCTTGAACAGCATTTTTATTTTTTGGTAATAAAAAAAAAGCAAAATATGCGGAAAATGATGCTTTTGATTTTCCATATTAGATGGAATGCCGAAAAAAAAATTGTACAGAATCAAACAAAATTTTTTACAAATAAGCCTTTAAATGTCAGCTGTCAAAATATATAATGAAAATGGCTGGTAAAAATACATCTAATTCCTGTAGTAATAAAAAAAGAAAATTACTTCCCGAACAACCCAATAACACTCACAAACCTTAAAAGTCCAGTAGTAAATATTTTATAGAAAACAGACTTTTAACTGTACTTTTGGTTTTCTTCAGGTTTAAAAAAAATCAGTGGGATTCAAACACATGAATGCATATAACAAAATTACAAAATTATTTTCAAAATATGAAACAGCACAGACGGATTTTAAACCAATGGAACACTCCATGCATATGTATGCAAAGATATGCACGTTACCACGGCGCTGGAGTGATTATAAGTAATACAAAAATGATATAAATACATATGAATTAATCGATTGATGGTGGGACGTGGTTTCTAACTGCTGGTGTGGGCGTTGCCCATTCGTTCATAACAGTACTTCCATTCTTACAACATATTGATGGCATCATTAGAATTAATGCAATTGGCATGTAAGCAATTTGTATTACTTATATCACTCCAGCATCTTGGTAGCACTCATGCAAATCTTTGTATACATATGCATGGAGTGTTCCATTGGTTTAAAATCTGTTTGTGCTATTCCATTTTTTGAAAATAATTTCATAATTTTGTTCTATGCATTCACGTTTGAATCCCACTGGATTTTTAAACCTGAAGAAAACCGAATGTACAGTCGAAAGCATTTGTTTTCTATTAAATATTTACTACTGGTCTTTTAAGGTTTAAGTGTTAATTTTTAACAGATAGTTCATTTAGACCAATAACTATTCTATCTTTTTTGGGGAGAACCTTTATATTTGAAATTAGCCATTTATTTGGAATGTAGTTTGAGTTTAATAGACTTGTGAAAAAATTGGAAAGAATAACAGCTGATATTGCTTTTAGCTTTGTATAGATATAAAAATGTTTTAATCTATTATATTGTGTATTGATTTACAATAAAGCTTCTCATTGTATATTTTTGTATGAATTATTCCTAAAACGAGACATAATTTAGTTATTTCTCAGTTTTGGTACATTATCATTTGAAATGTAATATTAGAGTATTAATATAATCTGCTTCTCCAAAGTTTATACTTTTCCTATTACTATACAAGCACTTTCCAGTTTCTGTAACATATCCAAGGGATATCAACATTTAATATTGAGTTGTGTAGTCGTTAAATGTAATGCTTTTGAAATGATTCATTAAAAAATTATTTTTTAACAGTCCTCTCTTAATGATGACTGGATGGCCTCCCAGTTGAGATAGCAGCCTGCGACTCTAGGGAACTTGGAATTAAATCCGAATAAGTCAAAAAACTCCAGAAGTTTTTTTGGGAGTGATGTACTGGACTTCACTATTCCATTACCTGGCTGCCCCATTCTGGACTTGGTTTAACACATGATGGGCTTGCTTAAAAGGTCTTAGTGCCCACAGGACAAAGGGAAAGAGGTAAAAAAAAAAGCCACACACACAATCTTCTTTCAAAACATTTAAAATGAAACCTTTAAGAAAGTTTTTATGAATATGTGTTAGTGGGAATATGGGAATTGCTTGATTGTGTTAAGTTAGTTTTGCCTTAAATTTTGAGATTTGATTTGTTTAGTCATTCTATTTTAATTTTATTATTTGTGATATAATACCTCTTGTTATATTTCGTATTTTCAAATATTATACTGTTTTGTTTGAGATTATTATAACAACTTATGGCCATTATGACTCAATTTTCTGACTGTTATGTATACAACACAGGAAAGTGTTGGAAATGTTTCACATTTATGTGTTTAGGTGTTTTGCAAATCTTGGCATTTTGAGACCTGTTGAACCCAAAAAAGTAAAAAGAATTCTGTGGATATGTATGTGCATGCGAACATATGTTGGTATCTATTTTTTGTATTATCTCAGGATGAGGTAAGATTAACAAACAAAATTTGGTATGGTAATATGGTAACTTGCATATAGGGGGCATTGATGCTAGTTAATTTTGTGATTAATGGTTGAGGAGTGGTGAGGTAGAGGGGATCGTGTGTCACAACTTAAGTGGAGTTGGACTACACAGAAATGGTGTCATGTGGCCCTTTAGTACAGAAAGATTGCCAATGCATGTTCTATATATATATTTGGCTATATGTTACATACAGTATATTGTTTATTTGTTGTAGGCAAGACTTATTTGTTCTATCTTTACATTTGGTGCTGCATCATGCACGAAATTAAAACAAATCAACCAGTCAATATATTAATGTAACATTCTTCTATGTTTAACAAATATGTTCACTCTTTAGTTTTTCTAATTTCATCAAAAATAGATATGTTAGATTACATTGTAATCATTTGGAATTAGTTATTAAAGGTTTTATATATGTAAAATTTTGGTAATATTTGAGAAATTTAAACATTATTATTATAACTTAGTCATGTATAATGCAAATACAAAAAATAAATTTAAGTATTGATAGTCTTTTGAATGCATAAAATTAAGTAAAGACAATTGTGACATATAGAAAATTTTTAGCTTCATATAGAATTATGTATGTTAAGTTACTCATTTGTTTTTAAACAAATGAGTAACTTAACATACATAAACTTAACTTAACATTGTTAAGTTACTCATTTGTTTAAAAACAAATGAGTAACTTAACAATGCAAGTTTCACAGAATATAATTTTATATACATAGTTTTCCAAAGAGAATTCTACCATTTTAAATTATTGTAATTATATAAAAATAAAAACCATTCAACTATCCAGCATAATTCTTTAATAACATAAAAACGTTTTCAAACGCACATGCATAAAAAGGGGAAGTCCGAACCAATATTTATCGTAAACCGACATCTATCCCCATCATTATCCCTAAGAATTCGGCGGATCCGGAGCATATTAAAATGGCTGTATTTTGATCTTGGAAAAGAAGAGCACACATGCATTGCACAAACGTTTGCGATACTGTTTAGGAATTACAATATATACAAAGAACTGCCATACAGCATGGCTACGGGAGAAAAAGAATAGAGGCTCTCATTAAGAAAGATAATAATCTTGCAAGTAGGCAAAAGCAAAACCACCAAAAAGAAAAAGTGGTCCTCGATTATATACCCTTCCTTAAACTGATTGTCAAGAAAGTTTCCAAAAATAAGAACTTACAAATAGTTTATCGACATAATCCCACTATATACAGGATATTAAGGAATGACAAGGGGGATTATGAACGTAACTCTTTAACAGGAATACACTCAATACCACTAAGAGATCATAGGTTCAACTCTAACTTAGTATATATAGGTGCAACTTTGAGGAATTTGAAAAAAGAATCAATGAACATAAGCTTTCAGTGAACAAAATGGTTGACAGTATGGTCCTTGCCACTTATGCTAAACAACAAGGCATTACTGTCTTCTGGGACCAGGCCTCTATAACAAAAGCTAACAGATCTAGACACACGGTAAAATATCTCAAAGCTGGAAATCCATAGGGCACAGAAGTGTATCAACTATAGGGATGCCGATGGACTTTCGTCCACTTGGAAATCTTTTTGCAACGAATTGGCATAGATTTATATAAAAGGCTTAATCAGGCTTAGGATGATCCTTGATAGATATTTATTTATTTATTATTATTTATTAAGCACACAGAAATTCATATGTATCACTTTTGTTTATAACATGTTACCTTTTAATTTTTTGCATAACTGTTTATTTGAAATTTGCTTGTGTAATTTTTCAAATTTTCCATTTTTTGAATTAGAGAAATAACTGATGATGAATGCTTAATGCATTTGAAAACGTTTTTATGTTATTAAAGAATTATGCTAGATAGTTGAATGGTTTTTATTTTTATTGAATTTATTCTCCAGTAAGCAAGTATACAATTATTTATTATTGTAATTATGTTAATTATTATCGGAGAACATTGGAATGTTTATTAAAACATTGGAAAACTGTGTAAGTTTCACAGTTTTCCATTAGTTTCTCAATGTGTACACCTTATGTCACATGGCACACCTCCTACCAATACTCAAATTCTTCCTATGCTCACACAGCATATTTGTTGTCACTCCTCATGCAACAGCCCCAATTCTACAGCTCCTACAGATTACTCATATTACACAATGAATGATTCCAACTTTGAGAACTGCAGAGCACAAAATGTCTTTTCTATTGCATAATTGCCATTTTCATTTATGGCATTTCCTAGAGTAGTTGATGACAAGACATTATAATGCAGATGAGAGAATAAACTTTTTAAATAATATTTTTGTTTGTTTGCCCTACTTTATTATTTAATTAATAAAATCAAATGCTTATTTATATACTAATAAGCAATACAAACCACTGTTAACCTTAATCTTTAATTCAAGATTTATGGATTTAAAAATTAAGGTTAATAGTTGTAAATGTTGCAAATGATTCATTCCGCATTTGAGTAATTGTATAATAATAAGGTATAACTTCATAACTAAAAAATTAAAGCTATAAGATATGCTTTAATACAATGTTTCTTAATCTTTTTGTCATTGTAGATTGGTAAAATTATCCATAATTTTGCACAGACCAGTATTTATGAGACCATGAATTATCTTTATTTATTATTCTTATACAGTAGAACCTCGATTATCCAGACTAATTGGGGATGAAGGTAGTTCGGATAAGGAAAAATCCGGATAATCGAAACAAATACTTTGTCTTTTAATGATAATACAACATGTTTTCTTTTCGATGACATATAGGTAATATTAAAAATAAATACTGTATTTAAATTGTGATCAAATTTTCAGGAAACAAACGTTCGTATTGAATTTGGACTACTACTGACCAGCGCTAACAGACTACCTATTGTTTAAAAGGCCCTCTGGCGGCTCAAGAAAACGGATTTTATAAAATAAAAAGCAGTCGAAACTGCATTTTTATGAATAAAAATTTGACAAACTATTTATCGTTTTATGATGAGTAAAATTTTTTCGTCGCGTTCTCGGCTTTTAAGTAATGCATAAACCTTCAAGGCGCGAGGCCCTTCGGACCGCGAGGCGTAGGTGGTGGTCCACGTTGTCCATGCCTTACGCCGCCCTTGGTTATAGAAATGATGTAATTTGAGTATAAATTATTTATAAATACGTATGTCAAGTTATATTTTTATTACAACGTAAAATATATTTAAAAGTTTACGACCACTGGGTGAGACGTTGTTGAAACAAAAAAAGTTATGCATTCCATCACGTACATAAACAGTGTCGTAATTCTCCAAGTGCAAATCAGCAAATTCATAAAATTTTTGTTTATTTTGAACAATCCGGATAATCGAGGTTCTACTGTATATGCTTATTTACAGTTATTGTATGTAACAAAGTGTGTAGGGTAACTCTAGATTACTATTTAAATATCACCCGTAATCAACTGTGCCAGCATCAGTATGGTTGAATATTTTTCTGTGGATCAATGAAATTTTTTGAAAAACACTGCTTTAATAGAGTATACAAACAACTGTTATGTAGCGTTTGGATTACTTCACTTATATGTAGGAAAGCAAAAAAAAAACACCAAAAACAGTCTTCATGTTTTGTTTTCCTGAAGATGAGTGAGATAATCCAAATGTATTTGAAAGGTATATAATAATTGTTCATATACTCCATTAAAATACATTTTACAGTTTTATTTATATACCTTTATAAAATAATAATTATGCAATAATACAGTAATGCATTTTTCATAGATTGAAAACAATGATGTCAACAAAAGATAAAGCATCTTGCATGTCAAACACAGCACCTGTAGATGACAGCCTGAATCGCAAAGGACAACTTCTCTCTTCTCTGAAAAGTTTTTTATTCATTTTAGGAACAGCCCTTATCATCTTTGTTGCTTTTCGCAATACAGTTACATGGTAATGTAAATTATCTATTTTAAATATTCTT
>NW_019384521.1:0-6270 GCF_000671375.1 Centruroides sculpturatus
TAACTTTAATATGTCCTGTAAAGATTTTTTACTTTTAAATCAATGACGACTTTAAAAGATAAATGAATAATTTTAATGCTTTTAAATAATTTGTTTATTTAAAAAAAATAAATTGTGCAATTTTAGGTTATATTAAACCTAACTTTTTGTCATTTATTTGGAAGTTTGCTTCACAACTTCTCTTTTCACCCAAGATAACTTCTTTGATCTTAAATTCTAGTCGATATCTTTAATATCTATTTCCCCCTTACTGTATTCTCTTCAAGATCCTGATATTCATTTTAGAGTTTTTTGTCTTGCAAAATTTTCCAATGAATGTCTTCCATCTTGTACTGCTATGTAGAAAAAAATGCTAGTTATGGAACTCTTAAAAATTAGTATACAAAATAGCAAAAGAGTATTAAATTTCTAATAATAGTAATTTTTGACATCTATAAAATTTTATTATTATTTAATTAATTAATTAAATGAAATATCTTATGTAATAATATGTAAAAATCATGAATGTATGATGGAAATTATTGAGCATGCAAGATGCATTATATACATATTTATTTGAAGTGAGCCTCAAGGAAGAAGCTGAACACTGCTAATCTACAACTGGAAAAGTATAGGAAAGACTAAAGTTTTCTTAATAGTATTGAAGTTAAAACAGGAACTTGATTTTACAATATTGATGATATCTTATTAATTATTTTTAATTAATAAATAAATATTAATTCAATTATAATTATTAAATTTAATAAGAGATAGTGTCTAGCACCTGCCTGTAGTACCAAATTACTTATAAGTTCATTATTAATAGTAGCAGTAATATAGTCTGATCTAATCTGGCAATTATTTGAGTTTTTTTCTTTTTACATGGCTAGGATCAGGAGTTGGCTACTCTAGTTGCACATGATGTATACATCACACGTGTTTAATAGTAAATTAGTAAAACAATTTAATTATTTACAAAATGGAAGTAACTGAATGTGAAGTTAAACATGTTTTAGTGTTTTTGGTGATGGATTGGTCTTTAGGGAATGACATCATAGATTTGTTTGCTAAAATGAACTCTTATGGATATTTGAAAGAAATTTGTGGGCTTTCTTATACTTTTCTATAAAATACAAAGGAATGTCTTTATAGGAAAGTGTATAAATAAAAAGAAAGATGAATTTTCTGAAAAAGTCTACAGAAAAGAAAACAAAATTTTCTGAAAAAGTCTACAGAAAAGAAAACAAAATTTGACAACACTGTAAATCAAGCCTTACACAGATAGCCGCAAATGAACATACTCATGCAAATTTACAAACGTAGAAACAAAATTTCTTATTTATTTATAAGATTGTTATATGTTAATTTTAACTATTATTCAAAAATAAATTTAAACTTATAATAATAAAAAAAATGAGATTATCACTATAAACTTGCTTTATTTTCTATGTTATTTGGCTGCCTAAAATTGCTACATGTTCTATCTTAACTTGAAATTAAGATAGAACATGCTGTTTTTATAATAAAATTCTTAATGTTATTTAAACATTTAAAAGTTGTTTAAACATATAAAATAAACTATCTCTTAAAATTTGAAAATAGTTTTATTAATAGTAATATAAGTACCACTACTATTTTTTTTTTTCCAGAAAAAAATTTATGACAAGTTTCAATGGATGATGAAAAAGAACAAATGTACATTGAGTTAAAACAAAATATTTTAAAAAACATTGGAAATATTAGTGCTGTTAAATTGAAAAACAAATTTGAATCACAAGTGGAATCAAAGAGGACATTAGACAATATAAAAACTGTGAAAGATTTGTATAATATTTTAGAAGAACGAGATTTAATCAACGAAGATAATTTGATTGTTTTACAAAAAATACTGACATATCTTTTGGATTATAAAGAAATAAATAGTATCAGCGAGGAGGAAAATCATATTTCATTTTATAAAAAACAGTATCCTACAACTGAAAAATGTAAAAATTGTAGAAAAGATAATATGGAAGAAATAAACGAAGAACATCTTGAATTTGTTCCTCACACACCAACTGCACCGTCATTAAACAATATTTTCAATTCAACTAGTAAGTTTTATTATTACGAATACTTTAATGTTAAAAATATTTTACAAAATTATTTAAACTTAAACATATAGTACATGTGATAGTAAATAAAGCATGCAATGTTTATTTCAGGTGGTCCTGAGGAAGTAAAAGGATATGAGCAGAATACATCTAGTAAGTAGATCATAATGTAATTTATATGTAAAATCAAACCTGAAATATATTAATAATCAAATAATAGCAGTAGATTTTTATTGGACTACAGTAGGGCTAATTATTAAGTTATACATCTGTATAACAAGCAGGAGTTGTGGGTTTGAGTCCTGCTCAAGATTCATCTTTTCTCACAGATTATTCTGAATTAATTAATTTTATTTCTAATTTACATTGACATGACAACTGCCTACCTTTATTCCAAATTACATAATATCTTAATTGATGTAGCCATGCAATTAATTAATGCTCTTTCTATGGAAGATTTTCCCTCGGAAAGAGCTTTATTTAATCTCAAATTATTACCTTTTATTCCAGTATTGACTTTGTAATACAAATGCTTTTATTTAATTACATATCTCTTTAGATTTCCCAACTAGAAATTTTAAACAATTAAATAGTATAACATTAACTGAATTAAAACAATAAGTAAGAAATTATTAAATAAGCTTGAATTAATACTTTATTCATAAAATAAAAATAGAAAAAATAATGAGAAATTTTTGTAATGCAAAAAGTATACATATAGAATGAGACATTTTAAATGTGTATTTACTGAGCTCATTTCCTTTGCAAGCCACTAAGTAAGCAAGCCAATAACATAATTCATTTCATGTGAAACAAACTTTGTCATTAAGAAACAAGTATTTTAGATTATGTAAAACTGCTTTTGAAAATTATTCTTATTATGTCTATAAACAAAGATTATAACATGTAGAAATTTGTCATATATATATGACAAATTTCTTTATATATACAGTATAAAGACCATTACAATTGCCAAAATGACTTAAAAAAATATATTAGAAACATCTTATAAATTCCTCATTAAATAATTTCTTCTTATTCTGTATAATTTTTGTATGTGTTAGGCTCAAAGACCAAAATGCTCATTGAACAAAAAAAACAACCACAACGCATTGTGGTCACTTTAAATCATCCACAATGCAAAATTCGCATTGTGGCACTTGTAAAAACAGCCACAACGCATTATGGCTAACTCAAAACTCAAAATATCATGAAAACCATGATGCGAATTATATGACGACCATAAATTTGCATCGTGGCTTTCGTGATATTTGACCATTGTGTGTTGTGGTGACTAAGAAAAGCCATAACGTTTTGAACGTTAGCTGATGCAACCAGGATAGACGGTTGTAAAGTACTATTTTATTTTTCCGACTTTCCAACGATTATCGACACTACTGTGTGCCGGAAATAGCCGTTCCCTAACGGGTACTTTACGCGGATTCGCGTTAGTGTGTCAGGCCTGGACTTTAAGCGTGCATCGAATTAAATAATGACAAAGTTTGTCAATAACAAAATCAAATATTTAATTAAACTTCTAGTAATAAACTATATACAGTATTTAGTAAAAATCAAACAATAATTTATTCAATGAAATTCAACAAGAATCAAACCGACAAACTCAAATCAATCTATTTCTAACTTAATTCTATTCCCCTTTGGAATTCGACAAAATCAAAGAATTAACTTATAAACAATAATTCTTATAAATTAAAGATCCTAATCGTCACCTCAATATACTAGGAACCTATTTCCTNTGTTAATTTTAACTATTATTCAAAAATAAATTTAAACTTATAATAATAAAAAAAATGAGATTATCACTATAAACTTGCTTTATTTTCTATGTTATTTGGCTGCCTAAAATTGCTACATGTTCTATCTTAACTTGAAATTAAGATAGAACATGCTGTTTTTATAATAAAATTCTTAATGTTATTTAAACATTTAAAAGTTGTTTAAACATATAAAATAAACTATCTCTTAAAATTTGAAAATAGTTTTATTAATAGTAATATAAGTACCACTACTATTTTTTTTTTTCCAGAAAAAAATTTATGACAAGTTTCAATGGATGATGAAAAAGAACAAATGTACATTGAGTTAAAACAAAATATTTTAAAAAACATTGGAAATATTAGTGCTGTTAAATTGAAAAACAAATTTGAATCACAAGTGGAATCAAAGAGGACATTAGACAATATAAAAACTGTGAAAGATTTGTATAATATTTTAGAAGAACGAGATTTAATCAACGAAGATAATTTGATTGTTTTACAAAAAATACTGACATATCTTTTGGATTATAAAGAAATAAATAGTATCAGCGAGGAGGAAAATCATATTTCATTTTATAAAAAACAGTATCCTACAACTGAAAAATGTAAAAATTGTAGAAAAGATAATATGGAAGAAATAAACGAAGAACATCTTGAATTTGTTCCTCACACACCAACTGCACCGTCATTAAACAATATTTTCAATTCAACTAGTAAGTTTTATTATTACGAATACTTTAATGTTAAAAATATTTTACAAAATTATTTAAACTTAAACATATAGTACATGTGATAGTAAATAAAGCATGCAATGTTTATTTCAGGTGGTCCTGAGGAAGTAAAAGGATATGAGCAGAATACATCTAGTAAGTAGATCATAATGTAATTTATATGTAAAATCAAACCTGAAATATATTAATAATCAAATAATAGCAGTAGATTTTTATTGGACTACAGTAGGGCTAATTATTAAGTTATACATCTGTATAACAAGCAGGAGTTGTGGGTTTGAGTCCTGCTCAAGATTCATCTTTTCTCACAGATTATTCTGAATTAATTAATTTTATTTCTAATTTACATTGACATGACAACTGCCTACCTTTATTCCAAATTACATAATATCTTAATTGATGTAGCCATGCAATTAATTAATGCTCTTTCTATGGAAGATTTTCCCTCGGAAAGAGCTTTATTTAATCTCAAATTATTACCTTTTATTCCAGTATTGACTTTGTAATACAAATGCTTTTATTTAATTACATATCTCTTTAGATTTCCCAACTAGAAATTTTAAACAATTAAATAGTATAACATTAACTGAATTAAAACAATAAGTAAGAAATTATTAAATAAGCTTGAATTAATACTTTATTCATAAAATAAAAATAGAAAAAATAATGAGAAATTTTTGTAATGCAAAAAGTATACATATAGAATGAGACATTTTAAATGTGTATTTACTGAGCTCATTTCCTTTGCAAGCCACTAAGTAAGCAAGCCAATAACATAATTCATTTCATGTGAAACAAACTTTGTCATTAAGAAACAAGTATTTTAGATTATGTAAAACTGCTTTTGAAAATTATTCTTATTATGTCTATAAACAAAGATTATAACATGTAGAAATTTGTCATATATATATGACAAATTTCTTTATATATACAGTATAAAGACCATTACAATTGCCAAAATGACTTAAAAAAATATATTAGAAACATCTTATAAATTCCTCATTAAATAATTTCTTCTTATTCTGTATAATTTTTGTATGTGTTAGGCTCAAAGACCAAAATGCTCATTGAACAAAAAAAACAACCACAACGCATTGTGGTCACTTTAAATCATCCACAATGCAAAATTCGCATTGTGGCACTTGTAAAAACAGCCACAACGCATTATGGCTAACTCAAAACTCAAAATATCATGAAAACCATGATGCGAATTATATGACGACCATAAATTTGCATCGTGGCTTTCGTGATATTTGACCATTGTGTGTTGTGGTGACTAAGAAAAGCCATAACGTTTTGAACGTTAGCTGATGCAACCAGGATAGACGGTTGTAAAGTACTATTTTATTTTTCCGACTTTCCAACGATTATCGACACTACTGTGTGCCGGAAATAGCCGTTCCCTAACGGGTACTTTACGCGGATTCGCGTTAGTGTGCCAGGCCTGGACTTTAAGCGTGCATCGAATTAAATAATGACAAAGTTTGTCAATAACAAAATCAAATATTTAATTAAACTTCTAGTAATAAACTATATACAGTATTTAGTAAAAATCAAACAATAATTTATTCAATGAAATTCAACAAGAATCAAACCGACAAACTCAAATCAATCTATTTCTAACTTAATTCTATTCCCCTTTGGAATTCGACAAAATCAAAGAATTAACTTATAAACAATAATTCTTAT
>NW_019384521.1:6351-49981 GCF_000671375.1 Centruroides sculpturatus
CATAGTCTAAAAGTCCAATGATTTTTGAAGCATTTTTTTTTTGATTGTATATGAATACAGACACTTATGAAGAGATACTCTGTCATAGTCCTGATCAGATTATTTTATCTTGAGATATTAAAAAGAATGAACTATGAAGATACTTTTACACTATTTTAGTGTTTATTCTGAACTTGTAAATTTTAAATTAAATAATGCTTTGAGATGCTTTAATAATGAGGATTTTCTGAATTTCAAAAATTTTAGAATTTTAGTTTATTAATTAAAAGTTTATTTTCTATAAAAAACTAGTCTGTGTTATTATTACTGTTATTGTTATTATAAATAGTCAAAATATAGAGATAATGCATTCAACTTTAATATTAATTTATTATTAATGAATAAAAAAGTTATACACAGTATTGAATGAGTAACTGGTATTTTATGCCATATAACAGATGGCGAACCTTTTTGAGTCTGCTTGCCACATAGTAAGCATATTAAGCATACTTTTCTTTAAAAATGTTTATGCGTGCAGAAGTTTTAGACTTTGAGTAACTATATTTAAATTTGGCTGAATGGCCATGCGGTCAGAGTGGTAGCTTATCGCTTTTGTGGACCCATGATCAAAACCCCAGAAAATTTTCAGGTGTTGATCTATTCTTCACCACCCAGCTGTCCCATTGTAGGCTTGCTAAATAAAAAAGCCCTCTTAGTACCCACAGGATAAAAAGAGTTTTAAAAAACTAAATTTAAATAAAAAAAAATAATATGCTGTAATTAGAGTAACTGTAAAGAACCTGATTGAAAAAGATGATATACTGAAATTGTATAATATGTCACATGCCGGATGATTTCTTCAATGTGCCACTTTGGGTACGTGTGCCATAGGTTTGCCAATTCTGCCATATAAAATACATTCCCATTTCAATAAAGGATATTTAGGAAAAAGTATTTAATGTATTTAAGCCAACTTGCACCTTTGGTACTTGGTCTCAGTTATTTTTTTATTATATTCCAGTTTAAAAAACTAAAATTACAATGTGCGCTTTTATATATCGGAGAAAAATATTTTAAAAGATATTTACTATTGAGGGGTTCATGAAAAAGTGGTACAAATGACAAACAGTATTATTTGAATATATTAGTGATGAAATGTAACATTGGTTAAACAGACTGATACTCAGTTTGGAAATTTTAATGTGATGATGATAATTGGATCTGATGATAAGACAAAATAGTCAAAAAAAAAAGAACATTTTATCAAATAGTTAATTGACTCCTGAAAAGTTATTAGCATTGTGTCTTATGGATGATAAAAATATGAAGCTACTTGACAACAGAGTTCTAAACATGAATTTCTTTTTCTTTCATTTATTTAATTTCTGATTATGGTTTTTGACTGATTAGTCTTAGAACTTTTGCAGCAATTGTCACATACAGCAGAAATTCTCTATGGGAATATTGATTCAAATCATTTGCAATGTTACATGAACTCTTCCCCAGACTTCAAGATGATCTAGGTTTGTTATTCTTGCATTAAACATTTTGAGCTGAATTCAAGAAGACAGCTATCTAGATGGCACTTACAAAGATACATGGGTAGGCTGAAAAGTAATGCACACATGCTTGTAGAACACGAACAAAAACAAATAGCAAGATTGGGCAAAAAGTACATTAAAGTACAATTTTTAAGCTTCAAAATCATATATATATTTTTCAACGTAGTCACTGTTAAGGCTAACACATTTCTCCCAATGCGTAAGAAGTTTTTTCATTCCGTCACTGAAAAATTCTTCTGACTTTTCTCCAATCAAGGACTTGACAGCTGCCTTCGCCTCATCGTTTGAGGTGTAATGATCACCCTTGAGGTCTCTCTTGAATAGAGAAAAAAATAAAAATCACAAGGCATAAGGAGAGTGTGGAACTTCAGGTTTCACAGAGCCTCTCCAGTTGCACGTGAGGTATGTGGACGAGCGTTGTCATGTTGCAAGATTATTGGCACCAGGCTGCCTCTAACATGACAAACTCAACGCTGGAGGTGTTTTAGAGTCTGTATGTACTGAGAAGAATTAAACATTGCAACGAGGGGCAATGGTAATCGTCTGTGGCAGTGATCGGACATCCGCTGCATGTTTCATCAATAATTAAGGCTTTTCCAAGCTCGCAACCACGAAATTTTATTATCCATCGATTTACAGTAGACCTATCAACAGCATTGTCACCATAAACAGCCTTTAAACAACAATGAATCTCAGTAGGAGTCACTTTCTCAGCAGTTAAAAATTCGATAACAGCACACTGTTTAACTTGCGTTGACATAGCACTAGAACACGTCTCCATATTTCCGCTTCTCAAAATATACTGAATGAATGCAACAACCTCAAACCTCACATACACATAGAGGGGGGAATGTTACTTCCTTATGCCACGCTTCTGAAAATCATTTTATTCATGCTCTACAAGCATGTGTGCATTACTTTTCAGTTTACCCTCGTAGTTGTCCGTATATATAACATGGTTTCTATCATGCCTATCCAACTCAATTTGATTTTGGGTGTTAAGTGACTTGACTTGCCCTGTAGATTGCTGGTAAGTTTAATAATGAAAAAGTTTGATGAAATAATGTATATTGTATACAAAATCATTTTAAGCTTGTTAAAAATAATTAGTTTTCATTATCATAAAATTTGAACATAAAAAAGAAAAAAATAAAGTTAGTCTATATTGTTCAAAAATTAAAATATGTATTCTGTAGTATTTGAATATACTACTTTATTGAAGCAAACATTATTTTAGGTTATATTTATATATGTTACTGTGAAAGACCGAAATTAGAGAATGTTGATATTCTCCAGTGAATGTCGACACATACAAAATATGTTGGTGAACGACCGAATATTTGGTTATATTATTGTATGTTCGAACAATCGCTGGTGTATGTCAACAAGCACAGATAAGCTTTGGTGGAGGTTGAAACGACACCTGAGAAGCTGATGTCGACAGAGAGGCAACAGTCTGTCGCCAAATTCTTTGCCGTTTCCTTCTGTTCAAATTGGTAATACCGTACAAATACAAGTCCCTGATATCGACCGTGGCCATGCAGATGCCTGAAATGTGTTGGCGGTTGTTGTTGGAATAGAAGACTCCGACTTTTATAAATTAACAAACAAAAATGGTACCGTCAAGCAGCTTTATACTCGTAATGAATTTGTAATTTGTAAAGAAAAGTTACTTTCCATAGATGAGATTTCTTCTAAAGAAATATCACTGAGAGAAGCAGCTGCAGCTAATTCGAAAAGTGGAGGGCGAGGCTATACATGCTGTCATTGCAAAAAGAAATGTTCCACAAATAAATGCAGTTGTAAAAGCAAGGGACTCTTGTCAATTCAAAGTGCCATAACAGTTTAAGTTGTTGTAATAAATAAGATTGTAAAATGTTAATCACACAATTTATGTGTAAATTTATTATTGTATTATTTTCTTTAATGATTTAGAATGTACTGTTTGTTTTAGGTTCAACAGTTTATTTACATGTGCTGTTACTTAAGCTTTCTCCTATTTTGACATATTAAAAAGTTGCATTTTTGTCTTAATGTAATAAAAATACTTTTATTCAACATTCACCATCAGTGCATGCTGAATGTCGACATTTGCCGGTGTAAGAGAGAAATAATAATATTTAGCAAATATTTCGTACATACACGAAACGACTGTGTGAATGCTGACATTCACTAGATATCGGTCATTCACAGTAACATATACATATGTGTGTCTGATGTGATTTTACACCTACATGTATCCTTGGACTACTATTTTTTGAAGAAGCTAATCACAGTGGGTCAGTGATACGCTCTATAATGACTAAAGATATTGAGAGATTCTCAACACTTATATTCCAAGTGCAACAACATTTTTAAGTGAACTGACCATTTTCATGTGAGGTGGAGTGACTGTATATTGGATACTATGTACTGTATAATAGTTTGTGACAATATTTTACTGACAACAGTGTTTAGTTGTGTTTCCTACTACCTGGTCACCTCATTCTCTGGATTTTAATTCATCTGATTTTTGTTTGTGGGGACATGTAAAAAGTTTGGTTTATTGAAGGCAAATTGCAAATTTTGCAATCTCAAAAGTATCACATTGTATGTGAGAAGAGTCAGAGTAACACTTATAGTTGGTCATTATTTTCAGATTTTATACCTTTAGAATAGGGACCACATTGATCAGTGTTCCTGAATTGTAGTCTGTATAGCATGAGTGTCTTGTACAAAGAAAATATTTGACACATTTGGTACTATAAGCAATAAACTAGTGAGTTTTGGTACAAATTTTTTTATGGAAATGTCTTTTGCATGTCGTAAAATGTTAGCATACCAAATTTGGTTGTATTTGGAATGCTAAATATGTTTCTAGACAACATTGAATAGGGTAATTTATTATGATTACTTGATATTTATAGTAGGTGTTATTTATTATAATCATTTTGAGACTATTTTATACTAATAACAATAATTATGATAATATTATGCAGTGAAAGTAATTATATTATAATTAGTGTAAATTCTAGTTTTACTGTATCACACAATATAAAAATATGTTAAAACAATAAAAATGTTTAAAAATAAATTTAATAATTAACATAAAAGTTATTAATTATAATAATAATTACTTTAGATCATCCAGCATTATTTGCTGGCTATTTTTTGGCAATATTTCATTAATAGAAAGCTCNTATGTAATAAAAGTCACAACTTTAAAGCCACATCCTGTAAAAACTGACAACACTTATTTTTTTTATGGAAAAAAGGGAATTTAAACTTCTTTCAGTTTCCCTTATCTTGCTGTTGATCTGTTATCTGAGTCAGGGAGAAAATCCTGTTGATCATCAGTTCATCCCGTCAGATGATGGATATTATGGAGTGTGATTGGAGGAAAGGGGCAATAAAAAGGGCAAATTCCCACTTTTTGGAGTGTTCACGAAGATTTGAAACGTGCCATATTTGACAGGCAGTCAACAGTATCCTGCAACTGCCCTAAGAAGCAGATGATCATAAAGATGGGATCATAATCCACAATGGTCATAGAGAAGAGGATCATAGACAAGAGGACAGCCATATAAGAAGATTTGCTTCTAAAGGAAGCAGTCAAGCGTAATTGTTATTTGTTAATCCACTCTAAATTAGCCTCCTTTTTAGAGATATCCTTAAATTTTAGATTGTGAGTTAAATCGCAATTGAAAATAATAGTTTAACTGGTGTCAGTCCTGACTGGGTTGAGATGTAACAATCTTAATCTATATATTTTTCAGTCATCCTAAGACACAGAAAGTGGGTTCTCTCAACTTGTGCTGAGTAAATGGTCAGAAGAGATCGACCTCTGGCCCTTGGCTGCTCACAATGGAGAAAAATATACATTTGTTTTTTTTGTTATGCTTAAAAGTTGTAAAGATCAAACTACATGTACTAATAGGTGCTTGATGTACTCTACATGATGAGATAAAAATCAGCTGCTAAAGTTAAAAACCACTGTGCAATGGATTTATTATGGTTAAAAGCCACCACAAGTTCTGGATGTTAATTAATAATGAGGTGGTGATAAGAAAATAAAACTTTCTTTTTCATTGATTTATTTATCTTCAATTATATAAGTAGGTAACAAAGTTATTCACCACATACAGAAATGTAACTTGGTTACTTTTCAACATTTAATCATTCCCGAAAATCTGTTGCGGTGCTCGAGATGTCAATATTTTCTAACAACTAATTTACTAAAAATAATTACTTTGTCAGGAACTTTTATTAATAAATCAGTCTTTTTTTATGAGAATCAAGAATGTTGCAGAGTTATTTATCTGTACAAGAACTATTACCATGATATTTCGAGTTGCATTTTATGTTCTTTGAGCGACATTTGCATTTTTTATTAATACAGTATCTTTTACAGTGAGACATTAGAAACCCTTGCTTACCTCCAGATGTTAACATGGATGCTGAGTGAAGTGTTAATGAAGTTGACGGTATGTCCTGAATTCTAATAAAGTTACTCTCAGAAATTGTAAATTCATTATGAGCATAAAGTCAATCAAGAAGACCTTCCTTGTTTCCTAACTGATACAGACCTGATGGATTAATGCTCATAACAACAGCTAAAATATTTCTGGGAGCTGCACATCCCCTATCAACATCAGACACCCTAACTAAAACATTCAAACCAATTTCAACCTGTCTGTTGTATCGTGGTTTCATCAGCTAACATTCAGAATGTGTTATGGCTTTTCTTAATTGCCACAATGCATAGTGGTTAAATATCATGAAAGCTACGATGCAAATTTCATTCTGTGGTCATTTTAAGTTAGCCACAATGCATTGTGGCTGTTTTTACAAGTGCTATGATGCAAATTTTACGTTGTGGATGATTTAAAGTGACCACGTGTTGTTGTTTTTTTTGCTCAGTGAGAATTTTTGGTCTTTGAGCCTAACATCTATATATATAACTACGGTGACCATATTTTTTGGGGGAAAATAAAGGACATATTACAGGACGAAGAAAATTAAAAAATCTTATAAAATTCATAAGTTTATAACATTTATTACACATACATACACATTGTAAAAATTCAAATAACATTAATTTTGATACTTTTCAGTAGAATTAATTTTTTTTAATAGCACTGGTTCACGCTTTAAAAAGTCATAAAATTCTATACAGTTTATTTGAAAGTTGTATTTGACAGAAATAATGTGCTTACTTTTAACTGGGTTTTTTCATTCGTCCACATATTATTCACCAATGAAAATATTCGTTCGACGATGCATTAGATCCAGGGAGATAAAGAAAATTCTAGGATTTTACAAATGTTTTTGAAAGCAATTTTTTTGCTGTAAAATGTTCAAAAATCTCAACCCACTTTTGATGGCAGGGCTTGTTATTCTGTCGCCATTTGTCGATTTTTTCGTTTGTGACATATTTTTTTACACACAAAACTTCATCAAATAATTCACTGTCGAGTATATTTACAGACCAATGATTTGAAATAAAAATCTAGCTTTCCTCTATCTTCACCCACAAAGGGATTTTGAGTAATGTGACCCATTCAAACACATCTTTTTCAATAAAACACATGTCCCAATTATTTAGCACATTAAATGTCACATGCTCGAGCCCCCGCAGATTGTCGACAAGTGTCGACGAATGCTCACCAACACTCCAAGTATATCATCCACCAACCAGAAAGTTAAAAAACTATCACAAAAATCCCCATAAGAGTGTCTGCCCCTTGGTACCGTCAAAGGGCTGTTCGGTTGGCGACACATTGCACTACCGCGCTCTATGTAGCAACGTATGGACATGATGACAACACTGATCGCGATGGCGTACACGAAACTAACTTGTTCAATATATTATTAAAAAAGTTTTTAAACTTTGCATTGAATTTACAAAATAAAGGACAAAATGCCTATTTTATAAAATAAATAAAGTTAGAGGACAGAGCAGTGAAATAAAGGACTGTCCTCTTAAATAAAGGACGTATGGTCACCGTATATATAACCCATTCAACAGGTGTCCGTCTATCCCGTAACCATTTGATAACGGACACTAGAGGCGCCCCTATCGTGTCATATTTCAAATATTCAAATTAACAATTTTAATTCTTATTTAAATTAACAATATAAATTTTTAAAAATTTTGTTATTTTATTATTCATTTGGTCAATATAACAATATAAATAAATCAGGAATATATAGTAATAGTGTAATATTTGTAATAGGAATTTATTATTTCAGGGGCTTATATCTCTCGAAGGGTCGTGAGTAGGGGTATGGTTCCTTTGACTTTATTGTTAGTACAGGGGTCTACGGTTTGGGGGGTCGCCACCTCTTCATTCGGAGGGTAAATCTTACCATTCGGATTTTAACAGAGCTGTAGAGCATATTGATAGGAACAAAAAAGTCAAAAGAACTACGTCTCATGGAAATTTGTAAAGAACACCCACTAGGGGGCGTCCCAAACTACTAGTATACATATATTGGATAGAAATTTTAATATATGTACTATTGGGACTTGTTTCTAATTTTATACTTTGTTCAATTTTATTTAATATTTGCTATGTTCTCTTTTCTATGCCAAATTTATTTAATTCTTTATTGTTTGATTATTTAAAATTTCTATATCAAACTTGGAAAATGCTATATAATTAGTCAAAAATGTAGGTTTTTATCCAAAAGTTATTAATCTGCACCAGTTATACTTTAGCATATTTTTTAGATTAATTTTGTCATAAATACCTGAAGGTAGCATTTAATATAAAATTAAATGCTACCTTTGGATATTGGTAGATATCATTCATATGACATCTTATCATTTGTGTTATTATTAAGATGATAATTGGCAGACTTATATATCAATAATCATGCAATATAACTTGATTATTAGTGTCATTGATATCAAATCATTGATTCATTTTCCTTTAAAAAGTATCCAGCAACAAATTGAATAGTTTTCTTGGTAAAAAAAAGGTTTGTTTATAAAACACATTAGCAAAGTTTAAAATTGTGTGTTGTATCATTTGTTATGAGATTTTATTTTAAAAATAGCTTTTGTATTAATTATAATAAAAGGCAAAATGCTTAATTTGAGGATAGAGATGAGTTTTTAAAAATACTGTAAATGCCAATAATGATTTAAATTTTCATTAAGTCTGACACCATTTGAATTATGACACATGATCCATCTCTATCTCCCCATTCCCTCAAACTCTAACTAGCAAAATTTAATAGCATCAATGTCCCATATATACAAGTTACCATGCCAAAAAGTATTTCTTAATCTTTACCCCATCCTGAGATATTAAACAAAACAAAACACATAGAGAGAAGTTTTTTACTTTTTTAGGTTTAGAGGGTTTCAAAATGTCAATTTGCTAAAAACCTGAAGGGTCAGATTTGACACAATTTTGATACTTTCCATTGTTATATAAATGACAGCTGGGAAAGTAAAATGAAGCAAAAGGTAAAGCATGAAATTTTTTGCAGTTTGTCTCTGAACAGGCAATAACTTTTATAAAAATTTTTTTAACAAAAAAAAAAAAAAAAATTTTTTNCATTTCCAAAACACATACAATTTTTTGGGAATAATCCATATAAACTATGCTATAAACAAAAAATTGTAGGATTATTTACCAAGTGTGCACCGTTCAATGATGCCATTGCTTAAGCTTGTTTTCGTCATGGAGTGACGCATCAAACAGTGGGTGCGTGCTTTCTGATAAGTTATTTTTCTGCAAAAAATTTGCTGAACTTTAGAGACATCATTAATATAAATATAATTTTTATGACCGTTAAATAATAAATGGTTTTTAGTAGGTCCGCTGCTCGTTTAAAGTCAATGGTTTGTGCAATATCCGCTATTGGTCTAGATTCAACCAATCCTGTCGTGACACGAGTCAGTGATGATGACATTTTACCATATTATATGAGTCTCTTTTAGCGTGTTTATACAAATACGATCGCAATTTTTTCACCGTGTTATACGAATCGTATTATATGAACCCTGTTATAAGAGGGTATACTGTATATTTATTTTGTTTGTGCAATATAAAAACATTTTTAATGACACAGCAAACATGATTATTATTTTTAAAAAAAATTTTGTTATGCTTAACCGATGAAAATTCAACATGGCACAGGCAACTGAAAAGAATTTCAACATTGAATAGGTAAAATATACAATTATTATATCACTATACATAATTTCACAACAACAATGCTTAAATGCTAAGTTATGTCTTCAAACATCAATTTACATAATTTCAATTAAAATGTCTGATGATATTTTTTAAAAATTAAAAAAATTGTAGAAACTAGGTTGTCTTCAGTCCTGTCATGTCCAATCACCAAGAACAAATTAAAATTATGTATATTTTTTTAATTAGCTTGTCATAAGTGAATGCTTTAACTGTTTTACATAATTTTGCAGAGGCATAATCTCTAATAAAAGGTAATCTCTGTAAAGAAAGACTGTTTTGTTCCTGTTGATTAGACACGATGGAACTGAAGACAACTCAGTTTCTTCAATTTTATATCAATTTACATTTTATGTAGCAAATTTAATAATTGAAATGGCTGACATATTAAGCATCTCTTAACCAAGGAAAAAGAATAGAACAATATTGATAACTACATGAGAACATATATACATGTAAAATAATTAAATTATATATATGATTACATTAGAAATAGATAAAAATTACTTACATTATGAGGTCCATTTTGATTTGCATATGTATCTAAAAATACTCCCAAACCATGGAAAATCTCCTTGCTGCCAAAAACTCTGCCTAAATAAATATTTATTACATGAGTATTAATTATCCACATTCTAAGCAATGAGAATTTCTTCTTTGAGTAAAACATTTAAAATAAAAAAATTAATATATCATCTTAAATAATAATAATACCATGTTCAAGATATAATTTCAGATGAATGAAAATTATAATCAGATATAATATTTACATAGAGAAAGCTACGGATTTATACAATAAAAATATAACTAATTTCTAATTTTGTAACAGAAGAAAGTCTAAAAAATTTTACATTTATTTGTTATTTGCAAAAACAAAAATAAACACACATTAAAAATTACTTCATAATTTAAAGACTAATAAGCACATCTAATTTGCTGCTAATTTTCATTTATTTAAATCTTTTAACATTAGTATAATACATTATTATTTAATTTTAACATTATTTAATAAACAAAAATGAACTGTGCATCCAAAATGATTAATACTGTGTACTCCATTATATATTATAAACACACAGTAATATATCAATATAAATGTTTAATACATTTTCCACTTGAAAATTTAAGAAATAAGGAATTCTAAGGATCCTTAATAAGTCCCTTGAAATTTTAAATGGAAACAAACAGCAGTTAACAACAAAATAATCATTTAGCTTAAAAGTGAGCTTTGAAATATTCTTCTTAGTAAATATCAGGAAATAAATTCATTAACCTATTAATGCCAAAGTTAATTGACTGAACCTTGAAACTGCTCTCTGAGATTTTCAAAATTACTTTTAATTTGTAAATATCTCACTTAAAACAGTGTAAAATTCTTCTCAGAACATACAATATGCATGATAAACTAAAATTTTACTAGATCAGAACAAAAAGAAGTTAATAAAAAATTTAATTTTTATAGTTTTTTTTCAGTAGTTTAACATCTGTTTTAATATGGATTATATACTTTCTTGGTAGTTTTATAGTGATGATATCATGATGAATGTCATCATTCTGAGCAATTAGATGCAATGACTATTATTTCTTGTGGTTACTGTTTTTTATTAATTATTGATAAATGAATTGACTTATGTCTCAGTTACTTCTAAAATCAGACATTCTTTCAAGTGCAATGTAGTTAACAAAACTATTAATTAGCAATGCAATTATAATCTACTTGTTTAAAAACATAAAATTTCTTTCAAATGTAGACAAATAGTGCTAAAAATTAATTGGCCAGATATGATAATTGGCTGTAAATGAGATTGAAACTCATTCATTGAACAATGTATATTTCTAAAAATTTATTAGTAACAAACTAGAACATTTTCAATTTAAAAATAGATATAAAAAGCTAGAAGTTGCTAACATAACTGGATATGTTACCAAGATTATTCTGAATTATCCTTATTCATAAAGTTATTGTTTCTTTAAACATCATCATTTTTTAATGTTAATTTAATAGTAATAAATTTTAAAAGTAATAGTGTTTTTCCAATGGACTGATTGTTTATCGATTACTTTGATTGTTGGGATGCAATTTGAAAAAATCGTAGACCTATAAATTCCCGCTGTCATTTGTCTACTGTCTGTCTTTCCTTAATCTTGAGAGTGAAGTTAGATAGATGAAAGACAAGACCAGATATGGAAACCTTGGGCAGGAAGCCCCAATATGTGAACTTCCAATGCAAACCAAAAGTCATATTTCAGTTCAAAAATTTTCATCTGAAAGGTATTAGATAGATTACGGGTATGACTATTGTTAAAGGAAAAGCATAATGTACCGTACATGGGCAAGCCACTACTAATTTGAGGTGGAGAGTATATATTTTAAGTTAAATAAATTAAAAATATGATTAAAAATTACAGTCCAGCATTGTGACAATGTCACAATAAGTAATTGCTTGTTGAAGAATTAATTATCACTTGATGGTTAATCAGTGGAAGAGCTGATTAGTATAATTAACAATTAGCAAATGATTAATTGGTACATTTATAAAATTTATTAAACATTTATTTATTCCATTAAGTAAAGTAGCACAGTAGGTTCTAAGATTGTTTTCCAGTCTCTCCTCAAAAACAGAAATAAAATTATATATTTATGGACTTTATGGACACCCCATATATGTGGCAGAAGTTTTAATTTACATGGCTTTACTAATTGTCTTTACTTAACATAGATACCATATTTTGATTAATGTGATTTTGATATACATGATAGGATTGAGGGATTGACTGATCACGTTAATCAAGGAATACTTGTACTTTCTAAGTGGTAAAATAGTTTTTTTTGTATTTAAAATTGCATTCTGTACCCCAAAGAAAAGTGTAAATTGAAACATAAATATATTATATATGACTTCATTTACTAGATTGAAAAATATGAATAAATTCCCTTTATTTTAGCTCGCTGTCTGAGTACTTTTAATCCTAATCTATCTATATTTTGCCTTCAGCTATTAAGGTAACCCTACCAATATGTTTTGACTTGCGGATAAAATAAATTTTGTAAGATTAAAAAGTAATATAAACAAAAACAGGCAAATAAAAAGTAAAATGATTGATTATTGTTTTGAAATACTGTAAGTACATATCTTTAATAATTTTTTTTCTTTCTTGTTTACAGAACTAGACAGAGCAATTTCTGAAGTAAGCAGAGAAGTTGGAATGAATTGGAGACATTTAGCCGTTTGTCTCAAGATAAAAGAAAGCGAAATTTCAAATATTAAGAAGAAATTTCAAAATGAAGACGAAAAAGCTGCAATGGAAATACTCCAAATATGGAAATCGCAAAATAGAAAGAAAAAATCGGATGATCTGATTAAAATTTTGGTAGAAAATCTTCGAAATAGAATAATTTATCTAGATGATTTAGCTGATGAAATTGAAGTCGAATATTTATCATGAATTCTCGTCGTGTATATATTTATTAATTAAAAATGAATCTGCATAATTTTTAAAAATTGTTTATACACTTTGTTAAAAATATTCGAGCATTTATAAAATTTTTCCATATTTTTTTGTACTTCGTTATATTATTATTTTATCTGAAAATGACTCAAACATATGTAATATGCTTTAAATTAATGATTGAATAAACATATTGAAATGCTCAGTAGACGATGTAATTTTTAACTCACAGAAACTGCATTTTTCACTATTAAGATTAAAAAATTTATTAAAATCAGATTGTCAGACATTTTACTTAAGGAGGAAGTTAAAAACAAATAATTTTTTAAGTTCAGGATATTAAAAAAATCAACAATTTAAAAATATCCAGGTGGCGTTAGTATCGAAAATTACGTCCGAAGAGGCTAGGTGGCGTTTCTCGATCATTGTTTCCGAAATCCAGGTGGCGTTGAATATGTTTTGATGGAAGATGGAAATATGTCGTTCTTTGTTATATATAAATATACGATTATTTCGAGTTTACTGAATTTTTCTGTCGTTTAAAATATATTTCGTAAACAAAGACGACATTGGTAAGTAAAGAAATACGCATCAATGCTTGTTTAATCGAAATAATTAAATCCAAGTAACTATTTCTCTAACCCTAAAAATCAATAAAAAGTTATCAGATCTTATTAAGGTAATTATCATTTTTATTAAAATCGCATTAAAGGCGGAAAGTATGGCGGCGCGGTAGTAGGATGAAAACGCCGAAATTTGAAATAAATTTAATCATTTTATAAATGTTTCGCGACGTGTCGCAGATCCGTTTCACACGCAAACTTTTAATCGCTCATTGTTACGTCATTGCAACGTGAGCAGAGGTTGTCCTTATCCGGATTTTCACCGCATTCTTAATATATAAATACAAATAGAATTTCTATTCTAATTTATTTTCATCATAAAACTTGCAAATATCTACTTAAATATTTATCTTAGGTGAATTTGGCATATTTCCAAGCTTCTTTGAAATATTGCACATCATCTCCTGGTTAATAATAATAATACTTCATTTTGTTATTTTTTTATTTTTTTCTATTAAGGTAGCTGCAAAAATTTTATTGTGGAGCATTTTACCAGAGGTTCTTCATGCTACATGCTGTTACAGGTTATCTATGTAATTAACATTAGTTAAAAATTATATACATTATGTATGGAATTAAATTATAGAATATAGGTTAATAGTATAGTTCTGTTTCCTCTCTCTCCTCAACCAATCATGGATATGTACTGTCTTATAGCTTCTCTATTCGCTTAGCTAGCTGTTTTTCTGTTGGTAATGCCTTCTCTGTAATAACTCGTCAAGATATCCCACTCTGGGTCTTTCACATTCCCTTTTGCCTTCTATCTTTCCTTCCAATAAAACATTCATCCATTCTGTTTCCTAATCTTTAAATATAAATATCTGCATTATTTGGAAAAATATGTGTCGTATTTAGAAAAGTTTTTTGTGTTCAAGAAGTTAACAGTTATTGCATTTATATATAACTTATTACCCAATGATGATACATCGTAATTTGTTTTTTGTTTTTTTTTTAGTGCAAACAGTAGTGTTTTAATTACCAGTTTTAAAGTGCTATTAATAGCCAATAGAAATGGGTCAGTTGGGGCTCTTAAGAAAATAAATGTTAAAGCAAAAGTAAATCAGATAATTCATCACTAAACACCTTTGGCTGCTGAGACATTTGTTTATACTCAAATGTTTTCAGACTAATGTATTTTGGTTGTAAACTGGATATTAAATTCAGAAATTGGTAATATTCATCTTAAATTTAGTGTTTCTAGTTTTGATTATTTTAAAGCTGGTTCAGGATATGCAAACTAATTTCTAAAATATTGAAAGATATAAGAAATATAAATTTAGAGTTTATAAAATAATAATAATAATTTTTTAATAGAATGAATAATAAGTAAATGCCTATATCATTATAAAGCTGTGCCGAAATTTAGAATTTAATTTATATTATCTATGAAATTGTATATAATTTGTGAATGTCTGAGCTACAGAAAAATAAATTATAAAAATATTTCTGAAATTTATTATTTTCTGAAAGAATATACTGAAAAGTTCATGTTCTTTATCTGTTGGAATTAATGAACAATTTTGTAATATTGTGTGAATCAAAACGGGAATTATATAATTAAGTTATTTAAATTAGAGAATTAAATACATTGATCTAAATTTGTGTAGTTTTTTGTTTGAGAATCTCTCCTAAAGCAGAGACCCTATGTCATTTCCTTCTTTTTTTTCGATGGAGAAAACGATATAATTTTTACTACATGAGAAAGTAATATTTTTCTTTAAAAATTGTTAATAAATTAGTGTGAGAAGTAAATTTCTTCCATTTTTTTTGCATGTTGTTTTCGCTAAAGGAAATGCCTTGTTACTTTTATGACAAAAAGAGAAATTAACTTCCCTTCTCATAATCCTTATCTCTCAAATTCGATTACCATCTGGCTGTCCAACCCTCGACAGTTCCCCAGCACATCCCATTAGTGGTCTGAAATCGAGATCTGCTATTGGTCGGGATTCAGGGGATAAAACGGACAACTTTCTCCAATCGAGGAGTTCTCCTAAAGTTTTCCCTATTCCCAAAACTGAAGTCCCTCATCACGAAATCTTTTAACCTGTGTGCATATAAGTTCCCTCCAAGATTCTCATTCTCTGCCCAAACTTTCACTGCTGTCATCCCACATATCAATGCTTAGTGCCAACGAAAAGAAGACTAAGTTTTGACCAATAGTCAAGATAGTACATTTAAATATATGTAAACTCTCTCTCTCATATGAGTAAGTTAGGGTTTAATATTTTCTCTATATATATATATTGTATTTTATTTGTTAGTTTTCATTAAATTTTCATTATTTACTAATGGTCTCCTCTGTGAACTTGATTCCATGCTGAAGTCTTACCACATATGCATAGCCCCTCCCATCTGAAGAGTATTTACATTACTTAACAGTGTGCCTAATGCTAAATTTTAGGCTGGTGTCGGGAGCCTGACTGGAGACGACAGTTATACAATTGCCTTGTCTCCGTACTTTCTTTAACTTTTAATTTAACACCATCCTATGACCCTGTGGGCAAGTCCTAAGGACTTGATTGCTGATTAAGCTATAAAGAGCGATACTAAACTCTTTACACCCCCGGTTATCTTCACAATATTAATGGGATAAATTGACTTTAGAGAGAACTAAGTTTTAGATGAAATCAGTTTGTAACTTATATCTGTAGAAATATAAATAACATTTTCTGAAAACAATAATTTTACTGAAGCAAACTGATTATTGTATGAGGATGTTTGGATTAGAGAAAAGTTCCAATTAGTGGAAATTGTGTATATAAAAATGTCAAAAGTGATACTGAAAAATATTGGGCCATATCCAAGAGCAAATCTTGAAAATAATTTTTGTGTAATAAAATAAATAACAATAATTGTAATGTGTTTAGGAAGTTGCTTCATCCAATTTTCGTGATCAATAGGATGATTCTCATGCCAAATACGTCTTCTCCATTTTAGTTATCCAATCTTCATGTTCTTGTAGAGAAGAAACATCAGAACAATATGTTACCTTATGTGTTCCATCACAGTCATGGTTGAGTCTGGTATAGTGTCAAGTTTGCCAAAATGTTTTATGGAGGTAATCTGGTATAAGAAGAGGAAATACTTCTATCACTGCATTTTTCAACTCTTGTCTGGTACTACTGTTTTGACAGACTTCTTTATAAAGCCCCATCACATAGTCTAAAAGTCCAATGATTTTTGAAGCATTTTTTTTTTGATTGTATATGAATACAGACACTTATGAAGAGATACTCTGTCATAGTCCTGATCAGATTATTTTATCTTGAGATATTAAAAAGAATGAACTATGAAGATACTTTTACACTATTTTAGTGTTTATTCTGAACTTGTAAATTTTAAATTAAATAATGCTTTGAGATGCTTTAATAATGAGGATTTTCTGAATTTCAAAAATTTTAGAATTTTAGTTTATTAATTAAAAGTTTATTTTCTATAAAAAACTAGTCTGTGTTATTATTACTGTTATTGTTATTATAAATAGTCAAAATATAGAGATAATGCATTCAACTTTAATATTAATTTATTATTAATGAATAAAAAAGTTATACACAGTATTGAATGAGTAACTGGTATTTTATGCCATATAACAGATGGCGAACCTTTTTGAGTCTGCTTGCCACATAGTAAGCATATTAAGCATACTTTTCTTTAAAAATGTTTATGCGTGCAGAAGTTTTAGACTTTGAGTAACTATATTTAAATTTGGCTGAATGGCCATGCGGTCAGAGTGGTAGCTTATCGCTTTTGTGGACCCATGATCAAAACCCCAGAAAATTTTCAGGTGTTGATCTATTCTTCACCACCCAGCTGTCCCATTGTAGGCTTGCTAAATAAAAAAGCCCTCTTAGTACCCACAGGATAAAAAGAGTTTTAAAAAACTAAATTTAAATAAAAAAAAATAATATGCTGTAATTAGAGTAACTGTAAAGAACCTGATTGAAAAAGATGATATACTGAAATTGTATAATATGTCACATGCCGGATGATTTCTTCAATGTGCCACTTTGGGTACGTGTGCCATAGGTTTGCCAATTCTGCCATATAAAATACATTCCCATTTCAATAAAGGATATTTAGGAAAAAGTATTTAATGTATTTAAGCCAACTTGCACCTTTGGTACTTGGTCTCAGTTATTTTTTTATTATATTCCAGTTTAAAAAACTAAAATTACAATGTGCGCTTTTATATATCGGAGAAAAATATTTTAAAAGATATTTACTATTGAGGGGTTCATGAAAAAGTGGTACAAATGACAAACAGTATTATTTGAATATATTAGTGATGAAATGTAACATTGGTTAAACAGACTGATACTCAGTTTGGAAATTTTAATGTGATGATGATAATTGGATCTGATGATAAGACAAAATAGTCAAAAAAAAAAGAACATTTTATCAAATAGTTAATTGACTCCTGAAAAGTTATTAGCATTGTGTCTTATGGATGATAAAAATATGAAGCTACTTGACAACAGAGTTCTAAACATGAATTTCTTTTTCTTTCATTTATTTAATTTCTGATTATGGTTTTTGACTGATTAGTCTTAGAACTTTTGCAGCAATTGTCACATACAGCAGAAATTCTCTATGGGAATATTGATTCAAATCATTTGCAATGTTACATGAACTCTTCCCCAGACTTCAAGATGATCTAGGTTTGTTATTCTTGCATTAAACATTTTGAGCTGAATTCAAGAAGACAGCTATCTAGATGGCACTTACAAAGATACATGGGTAGGCTGAAAAGTAATGCACACATGCTTGTAGAACACGAACAAAAACAAATAGCAAGATTGGGCAAAAAGTACATTAAAGTACAATTTTTAAGCTTCAAAATCATATATATATTTTTCAACGTAGTCACTGTTAAGGCTAACACATTTCTCCCAATGCGTAAGAAGTTTTTTCATTCCGTCACTGAAAAATTCTTCTGACTTTTCTCCAATCAAGGACTTGACAGCTGCCTTCGCCTCATCGTTTGAGGTGTAATGATCACCCTTGAGGTCTCTCTTGAATAGAGAAAAAAATAAAAATCACAAGGCATAAGGAGAGTGTGGAACTTCAGGTTTCACAGAGCCTCTCCAGTTGCACGTGAGGTATGTGGACGAGCGTTGTCATGTTGCAAGATTATTGGCACCAGGCTGCCTCTAACATGACAAACTCAACGCTGGAGGTGTTTTAGAGTCTGTATGTACTGAGAAGAATTAAACATTGCAACGAGGGGCAATGGTAATCGTCTGTGGCAGTGATCGGACATCCGCTGCATGTTTCATCAATAATTAAGGCTTTTCCAAGCTCGCAACCACGAAATTTTATTATCCATCGATTTACAGTAGACCTATCAACAGCATTGTCACCATAAACAGCCTTTAAACAACAATGAATCTCAGTAGGAGTCACTTTCTCAGCAGTTAAAAATTCGATAACAGCACACTGTTTAACTTGCGTTGACATAGCACTAGAACACGTCTCCATATTTCCGCTTCTCAAAATATACTGAATGAATGCAACAACCTCAAACCTCACATACACATAGAGGGGGGAATGTTACTTCCTTATGCCACGCTTCTGAAAATCATTTTATTCATGCTCTACAAGCATGTGTGCATTACTTTTCAGTTTACCCTCGTAGTTGTCCGTATATATAACATGGTTTCTATCATGCCTATCCAACTCAATTTGATTTTGGGTGTTAAGTGACTTGACTTGCCCTGTAGATTGCTGGTAAGTTTAATAATGAAAAAGTTTGATGAAATAATGTATATTGTATACAAAATCATTTTAAGCTTGTTAAAAATAATTAGTTTTCATTATCATAAAATTTGAACATAAAAAAGAAAAAAATAAAGTTAGTCTATATTGTTCAAAAATTAAAATATGTATTCTGTAGTATTTGAATATACTACTTTATTGAAGCAAACATTATTTTAGGTTATATTTATATATGTTACTGTGAAAGACCGAAATTAGAGAATGTTGATATTCTCCAGTGAATGTCGACACATACAAAATATGTTGGTGAACGACCGAATATTTGGTTATATTATTGTATGTTCGAACAATCGCTGGTGTATGTCAACAAGCACAGATAAGCTTTGGTGGAGGTTGAAACGACACCTGAGAAGCTGATGTCGACAGAGAGGCAACAGTCTGTCGCCAAATTCTTTGCCGTTTCCTTCTGTTCAAATTGGTAATACCGTACAAATACAAGTCCCTGATATCGACCGTGGCCATGCAGATGCCTGAAATGTGTTGGCGGTTGTTGTTGGAATAGAAGACTCCGACTTTTATAAATTAACAAACAAAAATGGTACCGTCAAGCAGCTTTATACTCGTAATGAATTTGTAATTTGTAAAGAAAAGTTACTTTCCATAGATGAGATTTCTTCTAAAGAAATATCACTGAGAGAAGCAGCTGCAGCTAATTCGAAAAGTGGAGGGCGAGGCTATACATGCTGTCATTGCAAAAAGAAATGTTCCACAAATAAATGCAGTTGTAAAAGCAAGGGACTCTTGTCAATTCAAAGTGCCATAACAGTTTAAGTTGTTGTAATAAATAAGATTGTAAAATGTTAATCACACAATTTATGTGTAAATTTATTATTGTATTATTTTCTTTAATGATTTAGAATGTACTGTTTGTTTTAGGTTCAACAGTTTATTTACATGTGCTGTTACTTAAGCTTTCTCCTATTTTGACATATTAAAAAGTTGCATTTTTGTCTTAATGTAATAAAAATACTTTTATTCAACATTCACCATCAGTGCATGCTGAATGTCGACATTTGCCGGTGTAAGAGAGAAATAATAATATTTAGCAAATATTTCGTACATACACNTTACCATTCGGATTTTAACAGAGCTGTAGAGCATATTGATAGGAACAAAAAAGTCAAAAGAACTACGTCTCATGGAAATTTGTAAAGAACACCCACTAGGGGGCGTCCCAAACTACTAGTATACATATATTGGATAGAAATTTTAATATATGTACTATTGGGACTTGTTTCTAATTTTATACTTTGTTCAATTTTATTTAATATTTGCTATGTTCTCTTTTCTATGCCAAATTTATTTAATTCTTTATTGTTTGATTATTTAAAATTTCTATATCAAACTTGGAAAATGCTATATAATTAGTCAAAAATGTAGGTTTTTATCCAAAAGTTATTAATCTGCACCAGTTATACTTTAGCATATTTTTTAGATTAATTTTGTCATAAATACCTGAAGGTAGCATTTAATATAAAATTAAATGCTACCTTTGGATATTGGTAGATATCATTCATATGACATCTTATCATTTGTGTTATTATTAAGATGATAATTGGCAGACTTATATATCAATAATCATGCAATATAACTTGATTATTAGTGTCATTGATATCAAATCATTGATTCATTTTCCTTTAAAAAGTATCCAGCAACAAATTGAATAGTTTTCTTGGTAAAAAAAAGGTTTGTTTATAAAACACATTAGCAAAGTTTAAAATTGTGTGTTGTATCATTTGTTATGAGATTTTATTTTAAAAATAGCTTTTGTATTAATTATAATAAAAGGCAAAATGCTTAATTTGAGGATAGAGATGAGTTTTTAAAAATACTGTAAATGCCAATAATGATTTAAATTTTCATTAAGTCTGACACCATTTGAATTATGACACATGATCCATCTCTATCTCCCCATTCCCTCAAACTCTAACTAGCAAAATTTAATAGCATCAATGTCCCATATATACAAGTTACCATGCCAAAAAGTATTTCTTAATCTTTACCCCATCCTGAGATATTAAACAAAACAAAACACATAGAGAGAAGTTTTTTACTTTTTTAGGTTTAGAGGGTTTCAAAATGTCAATTTGCTAAAAACCTGAAGGGTCAGATTTGACACAATTTTGATACTTTCCATTGTTATATAAATGACAGCTGGGAAAGTAAAATGAAGCAAAAGGTAAAGCATGAAATTTTTTGCAGTTTGTCTCTGAACAGGCAATAACTTTTATAAAAATTTTTTAAAAAAAAAAAAAAAAAACCAANATAGACCTGATGGATTAATGCTCATAACAACAGTTAAAACATTTCTTGGAGCTGCACGTCCCCTATCAACATCAGGCACCCTAACTAGAACATTAGTTTGTAAAAAATAAACAAATGTTTAGAAATGAATAGTTAACAATTTGAACAATTAATAAAATTAACAAAATAGTGTAATTATTGCATTGCCATTAGTTACATTTGGACAACAATTTGAATCAACTCAAAGCTTCAGTTGTCTCTAACTATCAATGGATACATTTTATTAAAAATGGTTTAGATGAAAGTTTTTGTCTCTCTTGATAGAATCGAAAACTATACACTTTTCTTTAGGAATAAAAACATCCATAAACCTGATTATTTGATTAAAGTTAAACAATTGCCAGATTGTATTGGGCTATATTAAAGTTACTATTAATAATTAAATGCTAAGTAATTTGACACTACAGGCAGGTGTTAGGCACTATCTCTTGCTAAATTTAATAATTGTAATTAAATTAATATTTTAATAATTAATTTAGAAAGATTTGGAAGAAAAGAATAGACCCACAGTGAGACTTGAACCCACAATTCCTGCGTACTGTGGGGTTGCATTGCCAGTTATGCTATCTGGACCTTTATTTGATTTGTTCTCCAGAACCTATTAATTTAAACATAACCATACTTGGTCACTTATGTAGATATTACATACTCAGTTACTATAACTCTGTAACTTTTAGATGGCTGGATGGCCAAGCAGTCAAGGTGGTAGCCTGCCTCTCTGGAGGACCTAGGATTGAAGATCTGGTTGAAAATCCCCAGGAATTTTTCGAGAGGTGGACTGACCGGATGTGTTGGCCCATCCGTCACCACTTGGCCACACCATTGTGGATCTGGCCAAACCCATAATGGACTTGCTATAAGAGACCTTCTTAGTGCCCACAGGGTGGAAAGAGTTAAAAAGTATATAAATAAATAAAACTCGGTAACTTAACATTTAAGTAATAATAAGAATAGTAATATAGCCCAAAATAATTCAGCAATCATTTGACTTTAATTTTGACATTATTATTAATATTTATGGAATTATTATTATAAAATTCTTTTAAATATTATTTAATCTTACATGAACCATACTTAATGAAACACTTGACTTTTAAGAAAGCATTTCTTTGCATTATACAGTATATAAATTTTTGGCATCATTATTAGTAAAAATATACTTATTAACTGTCCAATTATTAATTTAAAATCTTAGATATTTATATTAGAAATTGAGTAAGGATGGTATGATTATCAAGTTAGCTGATTAATTGGGATATAATTGTCTAATTATACAATTGATCATTAACTAATTGTTGTCAGTATTTTTAAAATATCTTAAAAAATTTAATTTTTATAGTTTTTTTTCAGTAGTTTAACATCTGTTTTAATATGGATTATATACTTTCTTGGTAGTTTTATAGTGATGATATCATGATGAATGTCATCATTCTGAGCAATTAGATGCAATGACTATTATTTCTTGTGGTTACTGTTTTTTATTAATTATTGATAAATGAATTGACTTATGTCTCAGTTACTTCTAAAATCAGACATTCTTTCAAGTGCAATGTAGTTAACAAAACTATTAATTAGCAATGCAATTATAATCTACTTGTTTAAAAACATAAAATTTCTTTCAAATGTAGACAAATAGTGCTAAAAATTAATTGGCCAGATATGATAATTGGCTGTAAATGAGATTGAAACTCATTCATTGAACAATGTATATTTCTAAAAATTTATTAGTAACAAACTAGAACATTTTCAATTTAAAAATAGATATAAAAAGCTAGAAGTTGCTAACATAACTGGATATGTTACCAAGATTATTCTGAATTATCCTTATTCATAAAGTTATTGTTTCTTTAAACATCATCATTTTTTAATGTTAATTTAATAGTAATAAATTTTAAAAGTAATAGTGTTTTTCCAATGGACTGATTGTTTATCGATTACTTTGATTGTTGGGATGCAATTTGAAAAAATCGTAGACCTATAAATTCCCGCTGTCATTTGTCTACTGTCTGTCTTTCCTTAATCTTGAGAGTGAAGTTAGATAGATGAAAGACAAGACCAGATATGGAAACCTTGGGCAGGAAGCCCCAATATGTGAACTTCCAATGCAAACCAAAAGTCATATTTCAGTTCAAAAATTTTCATCTGAAAGGTATTAGATAGATTACGGGTATGACTATTGTTAAAGGAAAAGCATAATGTACCGTACATGGGCAAGCCACTACTAAT
Organism: Centruroides sculpturatus; assembly: GCF_000671375.1. Lineage (NCBI taxonomy): Eukaryota > Metazoa > Arthropoda > Arachnida > Scorpiones > Buthidae > Centruroides > Centruroides sculpturatus. The sequence goes on from NW_019384521.1 coordinate 30,460, forward strand.
TTGAGGTGGAGAGTATATATTTTAAGTTAAATAAATTAAAAATATGATTAAAAATTACAGTCCAGCATTGTGACAATGTCACAATAAGTAATTGCTTGTTGAAGAATTAATTATCACTTGATGGTTAATCAGTGGAAGAGCTGATTAGTATAATTAACAATTAGCAAATGATTAATTGGTACATTTATAAAATTTATTAAACATTTATTTATTCCATTAAGTAAAGTAGCACAGTAGGTTCTAAGATTGTTTTCCAGTCTCTCCTCAAAAACAGAAATAAAATTATATATTTATGGACTTTATGGACACCCCATATATGTGGCAGAAGTTTTAATTTACATGGCTTTACTAATTGTCTTTACTTAACATAGATACCATATTTTGATTAATGTGATTTTGATATACATGATAGGATTGAGGGATTGACTGATCACGTTAATCAAGGAATACTTGTACTTTCTAAGTGGTAAAATAGTTTTTTTTGTATTTAAAATTGCATTCTGTACCCCAAAGAAAAGTGTAAATTGAAACATAAATATATTATATATGACTTCATTTACTAGATTGAAAAATATGAATAAATTCCCTTTATTTTAGCTCGCTGTCTGAGTACTTTTAATCCTAATCTATCTATATTTTGCCTTCAGCTATTAAGGTAACCCTACCAATATGTTTTGACTTGCGGATAAAATAAATTTTGTAAGATTAAAAAGTAATATAAACAAAAACAGGCAAATAAAAAGTAAAATGATTGATTATTGTTTTGAAATACTGTAAGTACATATCTTTAATAATTTTTTTTCTTTCTTGTTTACAGAACTAGACAGAGCAATTTCTGAAGTAAGCAGAGAAGTTGGAATGAATTGGAGACATTTAGCCGTTTGTCTCAAGATAAAAGAAAGCGAAATTTCAAATATTAAGAAGAAATTTCAAAATGAAGACGAAAAAGCTGCAATGGAAATACTCCAAATATGGAAATCGCAAAATAGAAAGAAAAAATCGGATGATCTGATTAAAATTTTGGTAGAAAATCTTCGAAATAGAATAATTTATCTAGATGATTTAGCTGATGAAATTGAAGTCGAATATTTATCATGAATTCTCGTCGTGTATATATTTATTAATTAAAAATGAATCTGCATAATTTTTAAAAATTGTTTATACACTTTGTTAAAAATATTCGAGCATTTATAAAATTTTTCCATATTTTTTTGTACTTCGTTATATTATTATTTTATCTGAAAATGACTCAAACATATGTAATATGCTTTAAATTAATGATTGAATAAACATATTGAAATGCTCAGTAGACGATGTAATTTTTAACTCACAGAAACTGCATTTTTCACTATTAAGATTAAAAAATTTATTAAAATCAGATTGTCAGACATTTTACTTAAGGAGGAAGTTAAAAACAAATAATTTTTTAAGTTCAGGATATTAAAAAAATCAACAATTTAAAAATATCCAGGTGGCGTTAGTATCGAAAATTACGTCCGAAGAGGCTAGGTGGCGTTTCTCGATCATTGTTTCCGAAATCCAGGTGGCGTTGAATATGTTTTGATGGAAGATGGAAATATGTCGTTCTTTGTTATATATAAATATACGATTATTTCGAGTTTACTGAATTTTTCTGTCGTTTAAAATATATTTCGTAAACAAAGACGACATTGGTAAGTAAAGAAATACGCATCAATGCTTGTTTAATCGAAATAATTAAATCCAAGTAACTATTTCTCTAACCCTAAAAATCAATAAAAAGTTATCAGATCTTATTAAGGTAATTATCATTTTTATTAAAATCGCATTAAAGGCGGAAAGTATGGCGGCGCGGTAGTAGGATGAAAACGCCGAAATTTGAAATAAATTTAATCATTTTATAAATGTTTCGCGACGTGTCGCAGATCCGTTTCACACGCAAACTTTTAATCGCTCATTGTTACGTCATTGCAACGTGAGCAGAGGTTGTCCTTATCCGGATTTTCACCGCATTCTTAATATATAAATACAAATAGAATTTCTATTCTAATTTATTTTCATCATAAAACTTGCAAATATCTACTTAAATATTTATCTTAGGTGAATTTGGCATATTTCCAAGCTTCTTTGAAATATTGCACATCATCTCCTGGTTAATAATAATAATACTTCATTTTGTTATTTTTTTATTTTTTTCTATTAAGGTAGCTGCAAAAATTTTATTGTGGAGCATTTTACCAGAGGTTCTTCATGCTACATGCTGTTACAGGTTATCTATGTAATTAACATTAGTTAAAAATTATATACATTATGTATGGAATTAAATTATAGAATATAGGTTAATAGTATAGTTCTGTTTCCTCTCTCTCCTCAACCAATCATGGATATGTACTGTCTTATAGCTTCTCTATTCGCTTAGCTAGCTGTTTTTCTGTTGGTAATGCCTTCTCTGTAATAACTCGTCAAGATATCCCACTCTGGGTCTTTCACATTCCCTTTTGCCTTCTATCTTTCCTTCCAATAAAACATTCATCCATTCTGTTTCCTAATCTTTAAATATAAATATCTGCATTATTTGGAAAAATATGTGTCGTATTTAGAAAAGTTTTTTGTGTTCAAGAAGTTAACAGTTATTGCATTTATATATAACTTATTACCCAATGATGATACATCGTAATTTGTTTTTTGTTTTTTTTTTAGTGCAAACAGTAGTGTTTTAATTACCAGTTTTAAAGTGCTATTAATAGCCAATAGAAATGGGTCAGTTGGGGCTCTTAAGAAAATAAATGTTAAAGCAAAAGTAAATCAGATAATTCATCACTAAACACCTTTGGCTGCTGAGACATTTGTTTATACTCAAATGTTTTCATACTAATGTATTTTGGTTGTAAACTGGATATTAAATTCAGAAATTGGTAATATTCATCTTAAATTTAGTGTTTCTAGTTTTGATTATTTTAAAGCTGGTTCAGGATATGCAAACTAATTTCTAAAATATTGAAAGATATAAGAAATATAAATTTAGAGTTTATAAAATAATAATAATAATTTTTTAATAGAATGAATAATAAGTAAATGCCTATATCATTATAAAGCTGTGCCGAAATTTAGAATTTAATTTATATTATCTATGAAATTGTATATAATTTGTGAATGTCTGAGCTACAGAAAAATAAATTATAAAAATATTTCTGAAATTTATTATTTTCTGAAAGAATATACTGAAAAGTTCATGTTCTTTATCTGTTGGAATTAATGAACAATTTTGTAATATTGTGTGAATCAAAACGGGAATTATATAATTAAGTTATTTAAATTAGAGAATTAAATACATTGATCTAAATTTGTGTAGTTTTTTGTTTGAGAATCTCTCCTAAAGCAGAGACCCTATGTCATTTCCTTCTTTTTTTTCGATGGAGAAAACGATATAATTTTTACTACATGAGAAAGTAATATTTTTCTTTAAAAATTGTTAATAAATTAGTGTGAGAAGTAAATTTCTTCCATTTTTTTTGCATGTTGTTTTCGCTAAAGGAAATGCCTTGTTACTTTTATGACAAAAAGAGAAATTAACTTCCCTTCTCATAATCCTTATCTCTCAAATTCGATTACCATCTGGCTGTCCAACCCTCGACAGTTCCCCAGCACATCCCATTAGTGGTCTGAAATCGAGATCTGCTATTGGTCGGGATTCAGGGGATAAAACGGACAACTTTCTCCAATCGAGGAGTTCTCCTAAAGTTTTCCCTATTCCCAAAACTGAAGTCCCTCATCACGAAATCTTTTAACCTGTGTGCATATAAGTTCCCTCCAAGATTCTCATTCTCTGCCCAAACTTTCACTGCTGTCATCCCACATATCAATGCTTAGTGCCAACGAAAAGAAGACTAAGTTTTGACCAATAGTCAAGATAGTACATTTAAATATATGTAAACTCTCTCTCTCATATGAGTAAGTTAGGGTTTAATATTTTCTCTATATATATATATTGTATTTTATTTGTTAGTTTTCATTAAATTTTCATTATTTACTAATGGTCTCCTCTGTGAACTTGATTCCATGCTGAAGTCTTACCACATATGCATAGCCCCTCCCATCTGAAGAGTATTTACATTACTTAACAGTGTGCCTAATGCTAAATTTTAGGCTGGTGTCGGGAGCCTGACTGGAGACGACAGTTATACAATTGCCTTGTCTCCGTACTTTCTTTAACTTTTAATTTAACACCATCCTATGACCCTGTGGGCAAGTCCTAAGGACTTGATTGCTGATTAAGCTATAAAGAGCGATACTAAACTCTTTACACCCCCGGTTATCTTCACAATATTAATGGGATAAATTGACTTTAGAGAGAACTAAGTTTTAGATGAAATCAGTTTGTAACTTATATCTGTAGAAATATAAATAACATTTTCTGAAAACAATAATTTTACTGAAGCAAACTGATTATTGTATGAGGATGTTTGGATTAGAGAAAAGTTCCAATTAGTGGAAATTGTGTATATAAAAATGTCAAAAGTGATACTGAAAAATATTGGGCCATATCCAAGAGCAAATCTTGAAAATAATTTTTGTGTAATAAAATAAATAACAATAATTGTAATGTGTTTAGGAAGTTGCTTCATCCAATTTTCGTGATCAATAGGATGATTCTCATGCCAAATACGTCTTCTCCATTTTAGTTATCCAATCTTCATGTTCTTGTAGAGAAGAAACATCAGAACAATATGTTACCTTATGTGTTCCATCACAGTCATGGTTGAGTCTGGTATAGTGTCAAGTTTGCCAAAATGTTTTATGGAGGTAATCTGGTATAAGAAGAGGAAATACTTCTATCACTGCATTTTTCAACTCTTGTCTGGTACTACTGTTTTGACAGACTTCTTTATAAAGCCCCATCACATAGTCTAAAAGTCCAATGATTTTTGAAGCATTTTTTTTTTGATTGTATATGAATACAGACACTTATGAAGAGATACTCTGTCATAGTCCTGATCAGATTATTTTATCTTGAGATATTAAAAAGAATGAACTATGAAGATACTTTTACACTATTTTAGTGTTTATTCTGAACTTGTAAATTTTAAATTAAATAATGCTTTGAGATGCTTTAATAATGAGGATTTTCTGAATTTCAAAAATTTTAGAATTTTAGTTTATTAATTAAAAGTTTATTTTCTATAAAAAACTAGTCTGTGTTATTATTACTGTTATTGTTATTATAAATAGTCAAAATATAGAGATAATGCATTCAACTTTAATATTAATTTATTATTAATGAATAAAAAAGTTATACACAGTATTGAATGAGTAACTGGTATTTTATGCCATATAACAGATGGCGAACCTTTTTGAGTCTGCTTGCCACATAGTAAGCATATTAAGCATACTTTTCTTTAAAAATGTTTATGCGTGCAGAAGTTTTAGACTTTGAGTAACTATATTTAAATTTGGCTGAATGGCCATGCGGTCAGAGTGGTAGCTTATCGCTTTTGTGGACCCATGATCAAAACCCCAGAAAATTTTCAGGTGTTGATCTATTCTTCACCACCCAGCTGTCCCATTGTAGGCTTGCTAAATAAAAAAGCCCTCTTAGTACCCACAGGATAAAAAGAGTTTTAAAAAACTAAATTTAAATAAAAAAAAATAATATGCTGTAATTAGAGTAACTGTAAAGAACCTGATTGAAAAAGATGATATACTGAAATTGTATAATATGTCACATGCCGGATGATTTCTTCAATGTGCCACTTTGGGTACGTGTGCCATAGGTTTGCCAATTCTGCCATATAAAATACATTCCCATTTCAATAAAGGATATTTAGGAAAAAGTATTTAATGTATTTAAGCCAACTTGCACCTTTGGTACTTGGTCTCAGTTATTTTTTTATTATATTCCAGTTTAAAAAACTAAAATTACAATGTGCGCTTTTATATATCGGAGAAAAATATTTTAAAAGATATTTACTATTGAGGGGTTCATGAAAAAGTGGTACAAATGACAAACAGTATTATTTGAATATATTAGTGATGAAATGTAACATTGGTTAAACAGACTGATACTCAGTTTGGAAATTTTAATGTGATGATGATAATTGGATCTGATGATAAGACAAAATAGTCAAAAAAAAAAGAACATTTTATCAAATAGTTAATTGACTCCTGAAAAGTTATTAGCATTGTGTCTTATGGATGATAAAAATATGAAGCTACTTGACAACAGAGTTCTAAACATGAATTTCTTTTTCTTTCATTTATTTAATTTCTGATTATGGTTTTTGACTGATTAGTCTTAGAACTTTTGCAGCAATTGTCACATACAGCAGAAATTCTCTATGGGAATATTGATTCAAATCATTTGCAATGTTACATGAACTCTTCCCCAGACTTCAAGATGATCTAGGTTTGTTATTCTTGCATTAAACATTTTGAGCTGAATTCAAGAAGACAGCTATCTAGATGGCACTTACAAAGATACATGGGTAGGCTGAAAAGTAATGCACACATGCTTGTAGAACACGAACAAAAACAAATAGCAAGATTGGGCAAAAAGTACATTAAAGTACAATTTTTAAGCTTCAAAATCATATATATATTTTTCAACGTAGTCACTGTTAAGGCTAACACATTTCTCCCAATGCGTAAGAAGTTTTTTCATTCCGTCACTGAAAAATTCTTCTGACTTTTCTCCAATCAAGGACTTGACAGCTGCCTTCGCCTCATCGTTTGAGGTGTAATGATCACCCTTGAGGTCTCTCTTGAATAGAGAAAAAAATAAAAATCACAAGGCATAAGGAGAGTGTGGAACTTCAGGTTTCACAGAGCCTCTCCAGTTGCACGTGAGGTATGTGGACGAGCGTTGTCATGTTGCAAGATTATTGGCACCAGGCTGCCTCTAACATGACAAACTCAACGCTGGAGGTGTTTTAGAGTCTGTATGTACTGAGAAGAATTAAACATTGCAACGAGGGGCAATGGTAATCGTCTGTGGCAGTGATCGGACATCCGCTGCATGTTTCATCAATAATTAAGGCTTTTCCAAGCTCGCAACCACGAAATTTTATTATCCATCGATTTACAGTAGACCTATCAACAGCATTGTCACCATAAACAGCCTTTAAACAACAATGAATCTCAGTAGGAGTCACTTTCTCAGCAGTTAAAAATTCGATAACAGCACACTGTTTAACTTGCGTTGACATAGCACTAGAACACGTCTCCATATTTCCGCTTCTCAAAATATACTGAATGAATGCAACAACCTCAAACCTCACATACACATAGAGGGGGGAATGTTACTTCCTTATGCCACGCTTCTGAAAATCATTTTATTCATGCTCTACAAGCATGTGTGCATTACTTTTCAGTTTACCCTCGTAGTTGTCCGTATATATAACATGGTTTCTATCATGCCTATCCAACTCAATTTGATTTTGGGTGTTAAGTGACTTGACTTGCCCTGTAGATTGCTGGTAAGTTTAATAATGAAAAAGTTTGATGAAATAATGTATATTGTATACAAAATCATTTTAAGCTTGTTAAAAATAATTAGTTTTCATTATCATAAAATTTGAACATAAAAAAGAAAAAAATAAAGTTAGTCTATATTGTTCAAAAATTAAAATATGTATTCTGTAGTATTTGAATATACTACTTTATTGAAGCAAACATTATTTTAGGTTATATTTATATATGTTACTGTGAAAGACCGAAATTAGAGAATGTTGATATTCTCCAGTGAATGTCGACACATACAAAATATGTTGGTGAACGACCGAATATTTGGTTATATTATTGTATGTTCGAACAATCGCTGGTGTATGTCAACAAGCACAGATAAGCTTTGGTGGAGGTTGAAACGACACCTGAGAAGCTGATGTCGACAGAGAGGCAACAGTCTGTCGCCAAATTCTTTGCCGTTTCCTTCTGTTCAAATTGGTAATACCGTACAAATACAAGTCCCTGATATCGACCGTGGCCATGCAGATGCCTGAAATGTGTTGGCGGTTGTTGTTGGAATAGAAGACTCCGACTTTTATAAATTAACAAACAAAAATGGTACCGTCAAGCAGCTTTATACTCGTAATGAATTTGTAATTTGTAAAGAAAAGTTACTTTCCATAGATGAGATTTCTTCTAAAGAAATATCACTGAGAGAAGCAGCTGCAGCTAATTCGAAAAGTGGAGGGCGAGGCTATACATGCTGTCATTGCAAAAAGAAATGTTCCACAAATAAATGCAGTTGTAAAAGCAAGGGACTCTTGTCAATTCAAAGTGCCATAACAGTTTAAGTTGTTGTAATAAATAAGATTGTAAAATGTTAATCACACAATTTATGTGTAAATTTATTATTGTATTATTTTCTTTAATGATTTAGAATGTACTGTTTGTTTTAGGTTCAACAGTTTATTTACATGTGCTGTTACTTAAGCTTTCTCCTATTTTGACATATTAAAAAGTTGCATTTTTGTCTTAATGTAATAAAAATACTTTTATTCAACATTCACCATCAGTGCATGCTGAATGTCGACATTTGCCGGTGTAAGAGAGAAATAATAATATTTAGCAAATATTTCGTACATACACGAAACGACTGTGTGAATGCTGACATTCACTAGATATCGGTCATTCACAGTAACATATACATATGTGTGTCTGATGTGATTTTACACCTACATGTATCCTTGGACTACTATTTTTTGAAGAAGCTAATCACAGTGGGTCAGTGATACGCTCTATAATGACTAAAGATATTGAGAGATTCTCAACACTTATATTCCAAGTGCAACAACATTTTTAAGTGAACTGACCATTTTCATGTGAGGTGGAGTGACTGTATATTGGATACTATGTACTGTATAATAGTTTGTGACAATATTTTACTGACAACAGTGTTTAGTTGTGTTTCCTACTACCTGGTCACCTCATTCTCTGGATTTTAATTCATCTGATTTTTGTTTGTGGGGACATGTAAAAAGTTTGGTTTATTGAAGGCAAATTGCAAATTTTGCAATCTCAAAAGTATCACATTGTATGTGAGAAGAGTCAGAGTAACACTTATAGTTGGTCATTATTTTCAGATTTTATACCTTTAGAATAGGGACCACATTGATCAGTGTTCCTGAATTGTAGTCTGTATAGCATGAGTGTCTTGTACAAAGAAAATATTTGACACATTTGGTACTATAAGCAATAAACTAGTGAGTTTTGGTACAAATTTTTTTATGGAAATGTCTTTTGCATGTCGTAAAATGTTAGCATACCAAATTTGGTTGTATTTGGAATGCTAAATATGTTTCTAGACAACATTGAATAGGGTAATTTATTATGATTACTTGATATTTATAGTAGGTGTTATTTATTATAATCATTTTGAGACTATTTTATACTAATAACAATAATTATGATAATATTATGCAGTGAAAGTAATTATATTATAATTAGTGTAAATTCTAGTTTTACTGTATCACACAATATAAAAATATGTTAAAACAATAAAAATGTTTAAAAATAAATTTAATAATTAACATAAAAGTTATTAATTATAATAATAATTACTTTAGATCATCCAGCATTATTTGCTGGCTATTTTTTGGCAATATTTCATTAATAGAAAGCTCATACTCATAATGTTTGAAACTTGACACTGTACTGATGTAGTGACTAGTGTACTGCTACAACTAAGTACTCACAGAGCTTCTTGCATCTAAGCATTTTTTTGAAGAATCTGGACTATCTTTATGTTGACTTTCTTCACTTTTACCAGATAATTATCTAGTCTTCAATAACAATTTAACATAGTTCTGACATAGCAGATACTGAAATTTCTTTGTCAATTGCTAATCAGTTTTTAAACTTTTTTGACATCATTTGGAGTGCTATTTATGATCTCTTCAACAGACAACTTTAGTAGGTGTATAAAACAATTTTCAGTTGTTTTCTCAGATACTTGAATCCATGACATTGCCAAAAGATGTACTGTATCAAGTAGGGAAATTCTTTTATTTAGAGTATCTCATTTATGGAACATTTTAATGAATAAATCATTTTAAATTTTGTTTAAATAAGATGTTTTAAAACTTCTTAAATTTCTGATGATTGTTTTAAATCAAAAATGTTAAAGTTATTAATTAAATTTTAACATGTTTGTTCAAATATGTTTCATTTACTGAGACAATAAGTGAAGACAAGCATGAAGACATTGGAAAAATTGTTTCTCATTATTCAGTTGAAATGTGAAGTTGAATACTGAGATTAGCAGTGGGTCACTGGTTAATCCCCAAATGACCACTTAATCTGCATAGAATGGTAAAACCCAATCTCGGTGTTGTTGGATGGCTAGGAGGGCAATTCGAGTGGGGAGTGCGTCAGTAAGTCGACAAGTTTCCTCAGATAGACAGGAGACAGGTTTAACAATATAACAAAGCATTTATTATATAACTAAATAGTAAATACACAAGGCGATAACAAGATAGAGGTTAAATGCGGTTAAATACAACTAAGAGTAATGTGGCTAACGTAAGTTCATGATACCCTAAAAGGACGCACTAATAGCTTTAATGGCTAGTCGAGAGAGAGAGTTCACAAATACAACAGAAATAGAACAGTACAAATACCTCAATGCAGATATAACTATCACGCGTTCGATGAATATGTTCCTTAATGGAAAGTTCTGTCATATGTCCTGTCGATCCAGTGTATGGAGACAAAACGCACAGTTACAAGTATAACTTCCGAGAGATCGCCTCGAGCTTCCGGAGATTCGAGCTTTTATATCATTCGCGTGGGAAAACTCACACGTGATTGACTTTTGTTGACGATGACGGTGCATTCTTCACATCTAAGTGTAAACTTTCCCAGCTAATTGTTATTACAATCGGTGACATCCGATCTAGTTCAAATTCTTCGGGTTTTTTCTGAGGATATTTACAATTAACAGAAAATTTGAATTTTTAAGAGGCCCATAAAAATCTGCGGCTCACACTCAGGATATCTTTTATGTAAAGTAAAACTTAAAAAGCACTTGTTATTGAATTTATAGTTAAGTTTTAAGCTAAGTGCAAATTTTTGTCCAAGTCTGAATAATAGATATAATACTGTATTTGAGGGTGAAAAAATCAATTATTAATTTAATTTAAAAAATAAATACAAATATTATTACAATTATTTTATTTATATCATTAATGATTATTAATTGTTTTAATATTTTTCTTTTAGAATTATATGAAATGTCTCAATTTGTTAGCACTGGGAAGAATCCTCCTTGGGCCAGGGGTACAGGTAATTATTAAAATAATTGTTTCAAAACATTTTTAAACTAATTTCTCTCTAAAGCAAAATTAATTAATTTCTTGAAAAAATAAACATTACTTATAATAACATAGAAATGAATAAACTAGAATATTAGATATTTTTGGTACTTTTCAGTTAATGGGATGCCAGAAGACTACCGCATTTAACAATTTAGCCCACCCGACTGTGCCAGCTTTGAGTAGCCCATTTGACTGTTCATGTAGTACTTGAGGTTATATAGTTTTAACATGCAAAGCATGCAGGAAAGACGGTAGAATGATGTGTGTTAAAAACTGACCTTTGGAGACTAATATCTCACAAACAGTCAACAATTCTGGGTGTGGTATGAAACTCCTCATTCAGAGCTTGAATCTTATCCATTGCCATACATATCAGCTGGTGTCACGTTAACCAAAAAGTACCGTATTTTTTTATTTCTTTCAAAAGTAATTAAATCAGTCGTACTCTAATTCCTGCTACAATAAATTATGTTTTTAGTACCTATTTGTGGATATTGAGAAGAATACTCTACATTTAACTTGTTTATTAGTTCTAATGTGGTTTCAAATTGTTTTGTATTGTATGAGTCACATAAGTGGAAGAACTCTATACACATCCAATACTTAGTACAGATTTCTGTCTTCCCTATTTGAACTGCCACTCTGGGATTGCTTTTGTTTTTTGCCATAATGCTATCTGTGATGGTAAGTTAGAATTACCACTACACCACTTCCCACTAGTGGCAATGAGCACAGGACAATTAGAGAAGAGAAAAATATGTATAAGATGTCATAAATAATGCAGATTAAAGCAGGCTTATTGGCTAGACCAGGCATGGCCAACATACGGCCCATCTAATGAATTTATGTGGCCCGCGATTAATCTTTCAACATCAGCTACTCAAGTCCGAATAGCTTGATGAAAAATTCTGATGCCTAAAAAAAAGTCAACAACTCACTGCCATTTAGAGTTAACTCTCCATTACAAATCTTGTAAGTACAGCATAGAATGTTGATAAAGCATGATAATGTGAAAAATGTACAATTTAGTCTCTACGGGGTGACACCACAATGAGATATCGCACCACCTCAAAATCTTCCTAGGGCAGCATGTGGTTCGGTCCGTGAAAAAAGTTTTCTTTCCAATTCGGCCCGGGGGCAAAAACTGTTGGCCACCCCTGGGCTAGACCATGTAAAAGTGGGATTTATTGGTGTCAATTGTAACATGACATTGTGTGATAGTAATGATGATACTTTGTTGGGATCATGTCTTCCTTGTTTGGTTCCTCGTTGAGGAGATATGCTGTTTAAACCTAAATTTTAAAAACAGTCTGTTCTGTGGATGACTGGATAGCATCCTTTGTATGATGGCTGGAAATCTTTGTGCATGGTATCTGTACAGATAAATATGTATGTGCAGTTTGTAAGGCTCTGGCCTTACAAAGACTGCTTTTTGAAAGTGTGTCAGTACCTGCACTACCTGCAAGGCTTGCATAGCCTATCTCAGGTATCTACAAAGTTGTTTGAGTCAGATAGATTAGCAACTGCTTCTCTAAGGAACTCACTAATTCATCAACCATTTCTGTGACCATAGCCTTTATCACACTCTTTCCATGTTGCACAAAATCCCAAAAGTACTATTGGAAAGACAATTGTCCATTTGTTGGTGGTATGGGTTTTAATTGCTGCTTTCAGCACACAATGGAGTTATTTCATTTGTGTGTTTTATGCAGGATGATGTGATGATGTCAGGTTTTATTTGCTAATTTACCAAAATACTTCAAGAGGAATTGGAATAGAGAAGACTTGAATTAGGTATCCTGATCAGCTATTATTCTTGATGGTGATTCATCCAGTTAGACTTCTTGGGTCATGGAACTTGTTGCCATCTCACTGTTGGGAAATGCTTCTGGCTATTTGAAAAAATGGCCTACACATGTTAAACAGTAGCAGAATCCTTTGGATGGTGGCAAGGATTTAACCAAATCAATATGTACTGTACATGTGAAAATCTGTTGTATGATGGTACAAAGGTACCAAATTGACTTCTGGTTTGTCTAGAAACTTTTGCTAGTCGATAGAGAATACAAGTGTGAGCTTGAGACATATATCTTCAGAAATGGCCAGATATGCCATTTTTGCACAAGTTTGACCAAGACCCTACTACCTGAATGAAAAAGCCTGTGCAGAGTGTCAAAAAAGTGGTGGTGAAACAGTAGGAATTAGTTGGCATACTTGCACATAGACACATCAGACATTAGAGGCTTCTACTGAAAATGGCTTCATTTCTAGTGACATGCTGTTTTTGCCTGATAACCATTTATTCAGGTACTCATTGATGAGTTGGGTCTGTACCATTTGCTTGAAGCCAACAGGATGTTGGAAGTATTTATGTTTGCTACTCCAGAATATCCAGCACATCAAGAGGGTTGAGAATATTGTTACATCTGCAACAATATTCTCAGCCCTCTTGATATGCTGGATATATGTTGCAAGCTGATCTAATGTAAACTGAATTTGTATTTGATTTTAATTTATCCATTTAGTTCTTCATTCTATATATTTTACGTAAAGATGTCTGTTACAAACAGATGAAAACATTAGTAAAATTACTATTTTGAGTTAATTTGTGCTGGTTTTGGGTGTTGGTCTTCATTTATGTAAACTGTAATCAAACTGGCAATCAATAAGTTGTTTCCTTTTTGCTGAAAGACAGTCTCTCTTCTAAGAGGTGTTAAAAAATTTTTGATAGCCTTATATATTGTTAGGAGCTCAATCATATGCACTGTACAGTACTATAGTCAAACCTCAGGTTTTGAACACCTTGCTTTTCAAACAATTCAGTTTATGAACAAAATTTTGAACTTATTTTTGCCCTGGTTACCAAACAGCAGAGCCCTGCCACAGATGGTCAACTTCCTATATTTCCTATCTTACAGAAAGTCAATGGCCTGACCAATTATCAACAGGATTACCGATTTGGAAGTTAGTGTCATTGAGAATGCCTTGCATCACGATATGAATCATTAATGACATTGCTATTTAAATTACATTACAATGCATATGTGGGAAAGATCAGTACAGTAGAGCGTCAATTTTCTGAAAGTCAATCATCTGAAAGAATTCCAGTTGGCAAATTTAAATTTTTGCCAGTGCTGTGGCGCTTCAATCTTTGGCTATGTCTTGGGCTACTCAAATATTTTACGTTTTTGATACTAAGTTAACATCTGAAGTATAATTTTTTATTGTTTTTATATTTTTCAATATATTTATTTTGTTTGTACAAAATAAAAAAATAATTTTTAACGATACAATAGTCTTTGTTAGGCTTAACATCGACGAAAATTCAACGTGAAGTGACACGCAACGGAGAAAAATTTCAACATTTAATACATTAAACTATTTTTTCGTACATAAATCGGTTATCCGAAATATCAGTTATATGAACAACCCCAGTCCCCAATTGATTCGGAAAATCGACGCTTTACTGTATTTCTGTTTATCAGTAGGTTTGGAAATTTGAAGTTCAATTTAAAACAGATTAATTAATAAAAACAGTGTTAATTGACATTGACATAATATAAATGACATTCGAGACTTCGTGTTTAAATATGCTTAAGCTAATTAAATAAAAATTTATTTATACTAGGTAGTCAGTTAATTAAAGCTAAAAATAATAAATAAAACTGGCCTTTACATGAAACTGAAATTAAAAATAAAATTAATTAATTAAAATTGAAATCAAAACAAATGAAACATTTCATAAAGTGTGGATAACGTATTTGCTGTTCATCTTGATTGATTTGGTTATTTCATCCAGGAAGAGTCAAGTCTCTATTTATAGCATTTCTTTGTAAACTCTTGGTTTTGGTTGGCAGGTGATGCAACATTTTTCTTTTAAAATATATATATATATATATGTTTNTGAAGATGTTTTTTTCCAGCTTGGGTAAATTATGAAATATTTTAAAATTTATACAGAAAATAAAAATTTTTAATTTTGTTGTTATAATTTTACATTTATCTCAAAATTAATCAATAAAGTTTCTATTCAATATCTATATATATAGAATAGATATAGATAATATAATATTAAATATTATATTGCTTTTATAGGCATTTTTATGCATAAAATACAGCTAAAAAGGTTTTTGTTTGGTATCGGAAACAGATTAATCCATTTTACATTGTTTCTTATGGGAAAATTTGTTTTGGTTTTTGAACAACTTTTAGGAAGGAATTAAGATCAAAACCAAGGTTTGACTGTACTTCTGTTCTGATGACAACTTAGAGAAACAGGTGCAAGGTCTCCAACCTGTGGTTACATTGCTATATAGCTGCCTCTATGGCTATGTCAACATCTATCATGACTGCCAAAATAAAAGTTGAGAATAGATAAATTAGATTTGTTGCTTTGCCAGATCATGTTTACACTAAACAAAAGCAGTATAAGCCTCTATTTGTCCAGATTATTTTGCTCCTGTCATTTTTAGTTGTACCTCTCAGAAAATCATGAAGCTCTGACTGGGTCTAGGCAGCTTGAGACAATTAACAATGAAAGTTTACAATGGCTAGAAAGTGGCATACTGTCTGACCTAAATAGTCTGTATGTAGAGAGAGAATGGCCAACTGTGTGATTACATGCTATTGGATATTGCTGACATGAGATCAAAATCCACTAACAGTTTAGCGAAATACAAGCTTTTTTCCATGTTATAAGCATGGTTGGAAACAAAACAAGTAATTAATGCTTTTTTTATCTCATCTTTTACTCTTTGTATGACATTTAATTCAAAATAAAATATGTTAACTTAGCATCAATTGTATAATATCAAACAATGGATTTTTAGAATTAAGGTGAATGTTTTGATGGTATGATCAAATTGGGAGGAGTGGGATGAGAAAAGATTAGTAAAAAAGAAAATTAACATAAAAGTTATTAATTATAATAATAATTACTTTAGATCATCCAGCATTATTTGCTGGCTATTTTTTGGCAATATTTCATTAATAGAAAGCTCATNATTAAGGTGAATGTTTTGATGGTATGATCAAATTGGGAGGAGTGGGATGAGAAAAGATTAGTAAAAAAGAAAATTAACATAAAAAATATACTAAAAATAGTATATTTCATTAAAATCATTTGAAGAAAGTTACAATTTTGAATGAAGTTATAATAATAAAATAATAATTGTGAGTTTTTCATAGATGTGTAAACAACAAGGATTAAAATACACAAATAATAAATACTTTTAAGCTATTAACTTTTTTAAATTGCCTTATCAACTTCCATAGTGTTTTACAGAAACATGTTATTTGTATTGATGCAAAAAGTTTTCCATATCTTAAGACATAATTTTACAAAGTGTTTACATTTAAAATGTGTCCCGTCTTATTTTCTTGACTCTAAATAGGAATTGACCTGCATGTTTAATGTAGTGACAAACATTCTAAAATAGATAAAGAACAAGGGGATGTATTTAGAGAATGTTAAAGGAACATGTTGCTTGCTGAGAACATCAGTGATATAACTCTGAAATTGTTGATTTCTTTTAACCACCGTCAGCTTGTCTGATGTTAGGTGCCAAGGTCAAGCAGAATTTGCTGGGCCTCTTGTGTCTATATGGTGTATTATACTGTGCTTTATTGGGACTGGTGATAAGACTACCTCTGTCAGTTGTGCAACTCCCTGAGCAATTGGTGATATACACTGACATCTCTAACCTGCTGAAGCAGTTATTGTTGCCATGCTTTTAGTACTAAGGTTCATGAGTGAGTCAATCAATTAATTGTTCAGATGTTGACTAGTAATCCAAAGTGTTGTAGCACAGCCACTCCAATTATGGGATGAGATCGGCAATAATGAATTGCCAGTCTTTGCAGGCTAAGGTCTGAGGTTAATAGCTGCTTATGTGTTTTAATAACTAATCCATTGACCATGAAAAGCTACAGTTTTTCAGATGACTTATGTGATGTCTCTGAGATAGAGAGAACAGACAAGAATTTCTTGTTTGAGGTACAGTCATACAAAAAATAACTGATCAGTGTATTATTGCCCATCATCCAAATGCTAAGTGATAGGGTCTATCAGCTTTCTGAAAAATAAGAACATAATATGGTGCACTTTGTAGCTTCTATCTTGAATTTGTTACAATGCATTTTATTAAGAAGTTTTTGTAAGAAATTTTTAAATACACTTATTAGCATGCAAGGCAATAATACTGCATATTCATCTTATATATTATTTAGTTAAATATACTGTATATATTTCTTTTTAGTTACAGCTACTGCTGCAGGATTAGCTCAAGGACCACCTTCTGCAGTTACTCCTGCACTAGGAACATCAATTCTTGCTGCTCAACCAGCACATACTCCTGCTTCTGCAGCTCCAACATTAGCTGCTGCTGCAGTACCAACTCCAGGATTAGCAGCTGCTGCTGCAGTAGTTGCAGCCCAAACACAACAAGCACCTCAGCAACCTCCACCAGCAAGTACTTATGGAACAAGTTTAGCTGCTATAAGTTTGACTCAGGTATATAAAATTTTTCATTTAAAGAAAGGAATTTATGAAAGTTACATAAAACTAAAATGCTATTTTGTTCTGAAGAGTGCTTTACAACAAGGAGCTGTTTTATCTCAGGTATATTTAATCTTTATAATGGTCTTTTTTCTCCTTCATATGTACAATTACAACATGATTATATTTAAAATACAATCACAGCACAAGTTGTAAGTTGACACAAAATCTTGTATTCTATATCTCTTATAAAGAGATACAGTGTTGTTATTGTACACCTGAAGAAATAAATTATTGGACAAAAACTTTACCATATGTTTATAATAATCTATTTTATTTTTAGAATATGTATCTAGATATTTATGATAAACATTTATTTTTAGCCTGGAATTGCTTTGCCAGCTTCTCTTGCATCTGCTACGCCTGTAAGTATTAAATTCTCTTTGTAATATTACAAATTTAACAGTACTGATTTAGTAGTAATTTTTTTAACAGTTACTTTTCATATTATTGTTTTATGCTTCAGCAGGTATCAGTATGTCATGAATAAATATATAGGTGATAAAGATATATTAAAAAGAACTATAATTTATAAAATTAACTAAAAAGTTGAAACTTCTAAATTTTTAATTAAATTATTTTTACATATATATATATAGAGTGGGGTAGTCGTTGATTTGGCTAGGTTACCTCAACCAGGAATAGCTCTACCAACAACTTTAGCCACAACTCAAGTTGCTACCGTAAGTTATCCTAC
This sequence comes from Centruroides sculpturatus, assembly GCF_000671375.1. Classification (NCBI taxonomy): domain Eukaryota; kingdom Metazoa; phylum Arthropoda; class Arachnida; order Scorpiones; family Buthidae; genus Centruroides; species Centruroides sculpturatus. Next base: position 49,004 of record NW_019384521.1, read on the forward strand.
ACCCAGACTTCTTGGTCAGACAGCTCAGTTTCAAGCTGCCCAAGTGCAAGCTCAAGCACAAGCTCAAGCTCAAGCACAAGCTCAAGTCCAGGCTCAAGCTCAAGTTCAAGCTCATGTTCAGCAACAAGCAGCAGTACAACAGCAACAGCAGCAGCAACAACAACAGCAGCAACAACCTCAACAACAGATAACTCCGAAACAGAGGGTGTTTACTGGCACTGTCACCAAGTTACATGATAACTTTGGATTTGTTGATGAAGATGTTTTTTTCCAGCTTGGGTAAATTATGAAATATTTTAAAATTTATACAGAAAATAAAAATTTTTAATTTTGTTGTTATAATTTTACATTTATCTCAAAATTAATCAATAAAGTTGCTGTTACTAAGACACTCAAAACCTTTTTTTTTTTTTTTAGTAGAAATTAAATAGTAAGTAAAAAATTTAATAGCTAATGTTTTCGTAAACACATACACATACATAAACTGTATGTAAAACATTTGTTTTCTGTATTGTCACGCCTTGACTTTGGTCTGACATAGCACTAATTATTGGTAAATATGTTTTATAGGATACATTCCACTACCACCACCACCACCACCACCACCACCACCACAAAGATAATACAGTAGAACCTCGAAAACTCGACCTAATGTGGACCGAAGGGTGGCCGAGTTTGTGAAAATGCCGAGTTATCGGGAATGGGGTTAAAAAAAATAAGTACGAGTATTTCCTCAGAAAATACTGTACTGTACTTGTACAGTATTTACTTGTACAGAATATAACAGAGAATAAACTGCCCAAATACCCTTAAACAAAGGAAAAGTACGTCCTTTATGAAGGCATAGAGCCACTACATGAAAATGAAAATTAATGAATACACTGTGTACAGTAATTTACCTGATAAGACAGACCTCAGAAAAATACTTTATGAGAGCTTTTATACTTTTATAAAGCTGTCTATAATGAAAATTAATTA